>NW_015386220.1:292180-298381 GCF_001527695.2 Protobothrops mucrosquamatus | reverse complement strand
AGAGAACAAAGTAGCAAACATGAGCATAATTCTTAAAATTAATTCAAATGAGAAAAAAAATCCTAGATAATTGCAAATGGATACATGCAAATGGGCTGAGAGAAAAACACTTGTAAAAAAAAAATCAAACTTTTGCTGCCTTTTGGAACTGGAATAAAAAATGGAAATCATAGTTCTCCCCAGGGTGTTCTTTTCACTGAAAGAACAACATAGCAATAATAAGCGTTTATATATGCTTTACATTTTCAAAGCAAGGCAGAAATCACTATTAATGGGAAAACGCAGGCATACATAATGCTAAAATTAATTCATACACTGAATTGCATTCTCTGTAGAAAGTCAGTGTAACAGTTTTCAGAATTAGATTCTGCTGTTGTGCATAACAGATTCTAAGTGGGAAAATTAACACACACAAACACACACAAACAATAACAACAACAGTCATTTTGCATCCCGGAGCCAACTTAACACCACAACCCCATCCAACGAGAGCAATTCGATATAAATTCATAAAAAGCAAGCTCTTATTTGGTTCCTTTTTTTAAAAAGAAAAAGAAAAAGATAATGCAGATTTTAACCCTCGAGAAATTATTATGTAGGCAGCTGCTAAAATGCATATACAAATAAACATTAAATGCTTGTTTTCCATTTCTCTGAAAGGGGCCACGTTGCTCCTTTGAATAGAAAGCAATGAAAAGCACTTAATCAAACAAAACGCTTAAAGTAAGCAAATTAGCAAATGAAAGTTGCATTTGGGAAGGCAAGAATACCGGTTTAATTGAAAAGAAGTCTCCAGCTGAATATGGGGGGGGGAATATTTCGGGAAGCGGAAACTGAATGATCTCGCCTCGCTCAATGAAACTGACTCAATTCAGACACACCCCAGATCAAGCAGTTGTCAATCGTTTCAGGTGTTGAGTTAGTGACATGGTGGTTAAGTGAATCTAGCTTCCCCACTGACTGCATTTGCAGAAGGTCGCAAAAGGAGATCATGTGACTCCGGGATCTGCAACAGTCGTAAGTACATGCCAGTTGCCAAGCGTCTGAATTTTGATCACAGGACGTCGGGATGGTTCAACAAGTTCAGAGGCTTCACAGACCAGGCAGGAATGGAAGCCGTGCCTAAATTTGAGATGGGAATTCTCTTGAGCTAGGAGGATGTCGGCTGCTAAGTGAGGCAGTTGCTAAGTGAGTTTTGCCCCCTTTTGTGACTTTTCTTGTCACCGTTGTTAAGTGAATCATTGCAGGTGTTAAATTAGTAGCATGGTTGTTAAGTGAATCTGGCTTCCCCCTTCACTTGGTTTGTCAGAAGGTCCCATAAGGGGACCACATGACCCCAGGACCACACGACCGTCATAAACACGCGTCAGTTGCCAAGCGTCTGGATTTTGATCACGTGATTGTGGGGATGCCGCAAAGGCCTTAAGCGTGAAAAACGGTCATCTCATTTTTTTTCAGTGCTGTTGTAACTTTGAACGGTCACTAAGTAAATTGTTCTAAGTCGAGGACTTTCTGCATTCACTCTGATGCGACTCCTCTTGAGCCAGGGCGAAAAGTGGATCTGAGCTGGTCAGACCAGTAAATCAGGATTTCCTCAGTTCTATGCCCCCCCCCGAGTTTTAATGGCCGGAGAGTTAGGATTTTAAAGGTTAACTACGCCCATAAAGCTGAGTATTTGTGGGTAGTTCAGCCCCCACATTGAAAGATGCCTATGGGCTCATTGGTGTCAATTGTAAACAGAGAGGAGTCCAGGAAAGGTGCACAGGAACAATCATACAACCTTTTTTTTTTTTTAATGCCTGCTACTAATTTTATATACTGAACTCAAAAGACATTAACATTATCCTGGTAGATGTCATAACAAACCACCATTCTACTGAAACTTCTAGAATAGAATAGAATGGAATGGAATGGAATGGAATAGAATAGAATAGAATAGAATAGAATAGAATAGAATAGAATATAGAATAGAATATAGAACAGAATATAGAACAGAATATAGAATAGAATAATGATAGAATAGAATAATGATAGAATAGAATAATGATAGAATAAAATAGAATAGAATAGAATGATAGAATTAATAGAATAGAATAGAATATAAAATATAGAATAGAATATAGAACAGAATAATGATAGAATAGAATAGAATAGAATAGAATTAATAAAATATAGAATAGAATAGAATAGAATATAGAACAGAATATAGAACAGAATATAGAACAGAATATAGAATAGAATAATGATAGAATAGAATAATGATAGAATAAAATAGAATAGAATAGAATATAAAATATAGAATACAATATAGAACAGAATAATGATAGAATAGAATAGAATAGAATAGAATAGAATAATGATAGAATTAATAGAACAGAATATAGAATAGAATAGAATATAGAATAGAATATAGAACAGAATATAGAATAGAATATAGAATAGAATAATGATAGAATGAATAGAATAGAATAGAATAATGATAGAATTAATAGAATAGAATATAGAATAGAATATAGAATAAAATATAGAATAGAATAGAATAGAATAGAATAGAATAGAATAGAATAGAATAGAATAGAATAGAATAGAATAGAATCTCTCCATAGTGCAATCACAGTAAGTCAACATATTTAGAGCACAAAAATCCATGTCAGGTTTTATCTCCACTCTCACCTCTTAATTTTTAATAAATATCTAAATAAATTAGAACTAGGCTGTATTAACACAACCGATGCCAGCATGCATCACAGAGCAACTTAAGGAGTAAATGTTTCTTTAAAGTCACAATTTGTTTCATGTCTGTAACTCAAAAGGATTTCATTTTGACTAAGATGAGAGAGTCAAGAAAATTGGTACCCATTAGAGTCTCTTTGATGCAGCCTAGAAGCCAAAGAAAAAATATTAATCAGATTATACAAAAGATAAAGCTGGATCTGGAACTTTGAAGAAAGTTCAAAGCAACTGTCAAAATCTATGATCTTTCAACTAGGGTTAGCTGTGTTACTTACTGGCACTACTTTATCACTTGCGATATCAACAATGTGCCAATGACACCCAACTGTATATCAAGACCCCAGGTTATGCTGCAATAGCAACATCCTGTCATGGGAGAAGATGGAATATAGACTGAAACTGAACCCTACTGAGGTAGGGTTGCTGCCTATCAAGGTTGTCTTTCAGCCCCAGTGATGACTTTGATGGGATGGACAATGGGAAGGTAGCCTCCCTGCAGGAGCAGGTCCCAAACTCATGGTTGCTGTTGAGAAGTAGATGAGAAGGTGGCCATGGGAGCTTTTGGTTGCCCTTGTGGTCATACCTGGGGTGAGAGGGCCTTGCTTCAAGGACTCATGCCCTCATCCCTACTTGACTACTGCAACATGCTCTACATGGGGCTGCCTTCAAAACCCACCAGGAAGTTTCTTACATAGGATGCAATACCTGCCTCAGTTCTTTATTAGCATCCAGGTATAATTTAAAGGGCCTTTATGACTTGGCTCCTGGTTTCCTCCAAAATTGCATCTCACCCCAAAATTGCAACTGTATTGAGAGAAGAAGCATCATTTGGGGAGGTGATGTATGTGTGTGATGCTCAGAGGCATTGTTCCTCATTGGCAGTGCCAGCCCTTTGGAATATCTTCCGACTTGCAGTTACATGAGCCCAAATCCTGGCCACCCTTCTCAAAGAAGATGAACCCTGAGGTGCTCTCAAGAACCCCGATCTCCAACTTTGCCAACTTTACGACTCATGGACTTCAACTCCCAGAATTCCTCAGCCAGCCATGCTAGACAAGAAACAATGGATGGAAACTAATCAAGCAGAGAAGCAACCTAGAATTAAGGAGAAACCTCTTAACAGTGAGGACAATTAACCAGTGGAACGGCTTGCCTCCAGAAGTTGTGGGTGCTCCATCACTGGAGTTTTTTACGAAGAGACTGGACAGTCACTTGTCTCAGATTATACAGGGTCTCCTGCTTGAGCAGGGGGTTGGACTAGAAGACCTCCGAGGTCCCTTCCAACTCTATTCTGATTGATTGACTGTTAATCTATACCAGTGGTGGCGAACCTATGGCACGCGTGCCAGAGGCGGCACTCAGAGCCCTCTCTGTGGGCACACGCGCCATGCCCCGGAGATGGCAACCATCCCTCTTCAACCAGCCGCCCGCTAACTCACTGAGGTCCCACATGGCCGGATGCATCTCAGCACCCATGCCCTCGCTGGCCTCTGTGTGCAGGGGCTGATGGTGTCAGGCAGCAGCCACCCCGGCCCCTGCCTCACCTTGCCCTGTGACAATGGCACCCCTGCCCTGCCTTGCCTTGCCTCACCCCGCAGGACAAGCCTCCTGCCCACCGCCCCACCTGCCAGAGACCCTCTGGATCTCCACCAACCCTGCCCGGCCCCCACAGATATCCCTCCCCACGAGCAACATTGAGGTGATCACGTCCACCTTGGCCACCCTTGGTTTATATTCCCAAGCTGAAATTACGTTAACATTAAGCCCTTGTTTTGACATAGCTCTCCAAAACCTCGATAAAATGTTTGCCATTTTAGCTACCCCCAATTTCAACCAATCCCTTTGAAAATAAAAATCTGAACACAAATGGTTAACAGGATCCTATCCACCCCCCTAGGCAGAAAGAGAGAGACCCCCACTTCACAGCCATTCGTAAGCATAAAAGCAGGGAATTCAGTTCAATATGGAGTTGGAGAACAACAGTATGTTTTATTTAATTAGGATCAACAGAAGAGATAAACCTCACAGCAGGATGAATAACAACAACATTTCAAAAATAATTCATGCCCAGGTAACAAAAGACAAAATTTAAATTACTTTCTTTTTCTTTTTTTCCCCCCTTTTTAAAGGAGTTTACACATTGAGGTAGAACAATCATTTCACGGGTGGGGAGAAACATCTTAACACATCATATACAATTAATTGAAGGCACTTAAGAAGGCTCACGCACCATTCAATTGTTGCGCTGTTTAGCTGCCACACTTGATTTTCTAAGCAAATTGCACCCAAAAAAAGAGCTCAGCTGGATTTGCAGGCTGCAATCACTTACAGTTTGCTAAATTTAGCACAAATGTTTAGTTAACAAGCAAGCCACAATTGGCTGGGTTCACACAATGTATTAAGCTATAAGCCATGATTTGCACACCACAGTAACTGAGGTTGCACATGATGTTAAATCCAAAGACAAATACTTAGAACTTTGGAATTGAAGCTCTTGAACTGCTACATTGTGTGAATTTCCATGAAGAAAGAAAGAGAGAGGGAGAGGGAGAGGGAGAGAGGGAGGGAGGGAGGGAGGGAGGAAGGAAAGAAAGAAAGAAAGAAAGAAAGAAAGAAAGAAAGAAAGAAAGAAAGAAAGAAAGAAAGAAAGAAAGAAAGAAAGAAAGAAAGAAAGAAAGAAAGAAAGAAAGAAAGCCACATTCACTCTCAAACATCAAATCATGCAGCACAACAGCAACTACACAGCACCACCATGTCATATCAACAAACAGGATACATACACATTAAGACAAACATTATAAGCACAGAGGATGTGGAGGATGAGAAGGAAGAGGATTATTCATACTCTTTTCAGGGTTCCTCTCATTCAGAATAACAGAACAAGAGACTTGGAAGGAACCCTGGATGTCTTCTGACCTTGGAAATCTTCCTTTTATGACTTGTGGACTTCAACTCCCAGAATTCCTCAGCCAGCGTGCCTGGCTGAGGAATTCTGGAAGGTGAAGTCCACAAGTCATAAAAAGGCCATGTTTGAAGACCCCTTTCTAGTCCAACCCCCCTTCTCAAGCAGGAAACTCTATACCATTTCAGACAAATGGTTGTCCAATCTCTTTAAAAAAGCCCAGTGTTGGAGCACCCACAACTTCTGGAGGCAGGTTGTTCCACTGGTTGATTGTTCTCACAGTTAAGGAAATTTCTCCTTAGTTCTAGGTTGATTCTCTCCTTGATTAGCTTCCATCCACTGCTTCCTGACCTGCCTTCTGGTGCTATGGAGAATAGGTTGACCCCCATCTTGTTTTCATCTCTTCCGTGTGTTGTTCTCCAAAATATCACATTTAAAGATACATTATTTGGGATCTGAAGGTCCCATCTTTTCACTACGATGAATTTGTCACCAGTTCTACCTTCCCATTAATTGGTTTAATCCACTCTTAAGCCAAGAGGGGTGCTAACTGGGAATTGTGGGAG
>NW_015386220.1:279680-289680 GCF_001527695.2 Protobothrops mucrosquamatus | reverse complement strand
CTGCTACCCCTAAAATTAAAAAACTGAAGTGACAGTTCTGTGTTTCAAGCACAATGCCAAATCTAAGCTTTATCCTTTCCGTCCCTTCCTTCCTTCCTTCTTTCCCTTTCTCCTTCTCTTCTGTTCTCTTCCCTTTCCTTCATTTCCCTTCCTTCCTTCCTCCCTTCCTGCCTTCCTTCCTTTCTTTCCTTCCTTCTTTCACTGTAAAATAGTTGGGTTCCCAACTATTCGTCCACATTAAACACTACTGGAACCTGAGGTAAGTATGTAACGCTGTATCTTGGATTTAAAACCAATTGACTCTATTTGATTTCTCTCCAACTCTACATATGGAAGTATTTCAACGTTTGGTGAAAAAAAAATCACCAGCAACATTCAATAAAATGGTTTTAATTGACTTTCATATTTGAGTAAGCTGCAACAGCCTCAAGCAATCAAGGATATGAATTCGGAAAAAGCTGCTGGGAATAATATCAATGGCCTACAACACAAAATTGGGAAGATAATACAAACTCCAAAATGTTTTTTTTTCCAGTGAAGACTCTGTTGGGAGACATTTTGAGGTCTCAATTCATCCAATAACTAGTTGAATTCAAAATTGCAACTGATTTTAATTACACCTTCCTTCAAGATACTTAAACTTTTGATGCTGGTTTAGAAGACAATTGTTAACATCATGAACAATTTGTCATACTGTGGCTAGCAATCCAAAAAAGGACAAACTACCAAACAATGTAATAGTAATGCTGATAGCTATACAATACTACAAATCTGCATAATGATTAAATGGTGTTGACCAAGGTTGGATATACGTTTGCAAGTAAAAATTAATGAAAAAGTCTTTTTTTTTTCAAAATACATACCGGTACGTATTAATACATTAAAAATATACATCAGCTTTATGTATGGAGGGAAGAATTCTACAAATAGCAGCCTGAACTAGAAAAAAGGCAGGATATAAATCGAGCAAACAAATAAATACACGAATTACGCAGTGTTAGTGTAAGTCAACCTATTCAATTCAATTTCAAAACGTTTTAAGGAAATATTTCCACAAGTATCAATCAAAGTGAATGGATACCGATACTATAATTCCTGCATCTGTCAGCCTGAATGAGTATTTTGGAAGAAAAAAGGATCCTAGTTGTGAACAGTTAATGGACAACATCAATTGGGCAGTGAGAGTCATTTCACACAATTTTTTAAAAAGGGAATTACCAGCCTTTTAAAATGTCTTCTCTTAACTTCTTTGCTGTTTCCCTGGCGCAGGTAACCTTCATTTTTAATTTTAGCAATGCCATTTATAACAGACGGGAAGGGAAAAACACAGGAAAAAATGAAGAAACTCCCTCTTGTTATGCTGATACCCAACCTGTAAAATTGACCAAAGAAAAATATATTTTTAAGCAAAGCGAGAAGCCAGAGGTGTGCATTTGAAGCAACGATTTTAATTTCAAGTCATTTTCTCCCTGTCTTAGGTCAGTGTACCTGTGACCTTAAATCTCCTTATTTATTGCTTCTCAATTATTTCCATGGAAACGTGGACTATGGCAACCAATTAAGCTGCCAGCTGTCAAGTCTCCACATCACCTGATAGGAGTATTTTTTTAAAAAAATAAATAAATAACTTCTGAAGATTTCTTTTCCTACCCATGTATAGCCTGCCTTCCATGGAGGACCTGTACACTGCATGAGCCAGAAAGAGGGCTGAGAAAATATCTACAGACCCCTCACATCCTGGACATAAACTATGATCCATGATCAAAGGCCTGGAGACTAAAACATACGAAGAATGACTGCAGGACTTGGGTTAGTCTAAAGAAAAGAAGAAACAGGGGCAACATGATAGCAGTATTCCAGTATTTGAGGGGCTGCCACAAAGAAGGGGGGGGCAATCTATTCTCCAAAGCACCTGAAGGCAGGAGAAGAAGCAACAGATGGAAACTAATCAAGGAGAGAAACAACCTGGAACTAAGGAGAAACTTCCTGACAGTGAGAACAATTAATCAGTGGAACAACTTGCCTCAAGAAGTTGTGGGTGCTCCATCACTGGTTTTTAAGAAGAGACTGGACAGTCACTTGTCTGAAATGATATAGGTTCTCCTGCTTGAGCAGGGGGCTGGACTAGAAGACCTCTAAGGTCCCTTCCAAGCTCTACTCTACTCTACTCTACTCTACTCTATTCCAACTTCTCCCCTCAAGATGTCACTACAGGGCATTGCATACCAAAACAATTAGACACAAAGATGGTTTCTTCTCCCAAGCCATCACTCTGCTAAATATCTAACTCCTACAGCACTTTCTTGTGCCCAAAGATATTTGGGCAGTAGGCTGTATTGCTCTTATTATCCTTGTTATCTTCTCATCTCTCTCATCTTTTCATCTTCCGTACTACCGTCTCCTATTGGTATATTATGTTTTATCAATTGTTGTTCTATCTTATGATTTATAATTTGTGACTTATCACTTTGTTGTTTATATGTATATAGAAAACCTCTGCCCCGGAGACAAATTCCTTGTGTGTCCAACCACACTTGGCCAATAAAGAATTCTATTCTATACTATCAATCCATCAAAACAGGACCCATGCTTTCATTATTTTTCTCCAGTCACATTTCAAGACTAAATTTAGCGAGTTGACAGTGGCAAAGAAGCTGGGGTCCTCCAGAGAAGGTCTTCTGATCATCCAGCAATTTACCTTCGCTGGAAGAAGGTCCGATACCACTGTGAGTTTCAATTACCAAATAATGGTCAAAACTCAATCCTGGGTGTTGAAAAAAAAAGCAACAGGAGAATGGAACACCAACTGATCCAAGCTTGTAAGACAAGTCACAATCAAAAAGAAGAAAAACAAGCATTTTATTTGGCTTTGTTGACCCATTAGTGATTGTGTGAGAAAAATATGGACTTAAAAAGGAGAATATTTGTAGCTCAGGGTTGACATGAAGAGGTCCTTGGTGCTCTCTGACCTTGGATGTTTTATTACAGACATTTCATTACCCAAACTAGGCAACATCAGTGCTAGAAGGGAGAAGGGTTCAAGCACTGATGACGTTACCTAGTTTGGGTAATGAAATGTCTGCAAGAAAACAACCAAGTTCAAAGAGAAATGAGGACTCCTCAAATATGGACTTTTATTGAGGATGCATTTTTGAAAAGTCAAGGTCCCATCCTCTAAAGGTGGAGTCCTTATTCTTAATAAAGCTGTCCAATTCCAATACTTTTACCACTGGCTTCAGGTGAGATTGCTATCCCTAAAAAGATCCAACTGAAATTATTGTTGTTCACTTCTTCCCTTACCTCCTCCTCCACTCTCAGGAATTGTTATATTCCTTCTGTTAATTCCTTCCGTTACTTCTTCCTTAGCAAACTTAACTGGATTGCAAAGGTCCACAATAAAACCATCCTGTTAAGCTGACACACAGTTAAGAAGTTAAAACATGCCGCAAGACAGTGATGGTGAACCTTTTAGAGACTGAGTGCCCAAACTGCAACCCAAAACCCACTTATGCATTGTCGAGTGCCAGGTGGATGTGGCCCATTGGGTGGGTGTGGCCCATTGGGTGGGCATGGCTGCGGTGGTAACGGCAGACTAGGTGGGACTAAAAAGTTCAATCAATCAATTCCAAATTTGCAAGATCTTTTTTTCCTGCGAGAAGTTGAAATTGACTGATTGAACCTTGTTGGGTTTTTTTGCACGCGGCAGTGGAGGCCTAAAGCGAAAAAGTTTTATAAAACCCAGCTGAAGGCCTAGGACTGGGGCGACGGCGCACGTGCCCACAGAGAGGGCTTTGAGTGCCGCCTCTGGCACCCGTGCCATAGGTTCGCCACCACTGCCGTAAGACACAACTTCATTACCTCTGTTTCATGTGAAGGTCTCATTTTTATAATATCTTCCATGCACATTTTATAGCAAAAGTCCTAAACTTTCTACAGGAAAATGCAAGGAACTTTCTATTTTCCATATAACTTTTCAACATCCACGTCCTCCTCCTTATTCCTAGAATTGCAACTCCTACAATTCTTAGCTTTATTCATTCCAATGAAGTTGTAAAAAAAAATTTTTTTTTCTTTTCCCCTTTAGTTTTTCCAGGAAAAACCATTCCCCTTTATTTCTAATAACTTGTTACGGTTTTTTTTTATTCACAAATAAAACAAGAAAAAGTTTACAAATGGTTATGCTACCGTGGACAGCAAACCACCAAATGGATGGATGCAATTCATACGATTATAGCTATGAACCACCTGGACAATGGTGTTCATGTTGTACGTTGTTTTCTTCATACAGCAGTCCAAGTTCAATTTGGAAAATGATTACGTAGCAGATAAAAAGAAGGGGAGAAAAAGCAACGCTTTAACAGGATATTTGGCTATTGTACTTCAGTTTCCACTTCCATCTTCCAAATATAGATATTTTTTCAAGGTTTAATAATGTAGCAAAGCTATTCTGCAACAGTAAAAACAGAGGTTATGCACACAGAACCATGTTTAATTATTGTAACTGTTATTATATTTGTATGCCAAACAACTCTCAATGGCTCTGGGCAGCATGTAAACCATTTCTCCCACCTCCAAAAAAATCCACTCAAAATACAATGCCCAAGACACATCACAGCAAAGACAACATAGTCTACATTTAATTATTGAGGTCCAACAAGATTTACTGTCTAATATTTCTGTTTTCCGCCTCGTGCACTGCAAAATATAAATCTATTATCTCAGAGTTGCTGCGTCCAACATAAAGACAAACAAAGTTCAGTGAGTCTTATTCCAACTCAGTGTATGTAGTACGAAGTTGCAACTCTGTACGTACTAGTGTACTTATGCACTGATGATGTTACCTAGTTGGGTAATGAAACGTCTGCAAGAAAATCACCAAGCTCAGAGAGCAACAAGGACCCTTCATGTCAACCCTGAGCTAAAATTATTCCCTTCTACTGGTACTATATCTACTTAGAAGCTAAAGTGCACATGAGCTTTTTGAATCTTTATTCTGAACTGAATAGAATCAACTTCCCAGTCCTAAACATCACTCGGTTGCAAACTTTAGCAATACCCCTATAAAGGTAACTGCAAACTTTAGCAATACCACTACAAAAGTAACTGCAAACTTTAGCAATACTACTATAAAGGTAACACACCTGGAGGCCAAATCCCTTTGCACCACTCAAGGAAGGCATAACACAGGTTCCAAGTCACCGACGGACATTCAGCTGTGTTACAGTTTCAGCTTAAATATGCAAAGTTGTTGAGCAATCTTCAACAGCAACTTTTTTTATGTCTGGATTTGAACTCTGGAACTAAACTGGATTTGGGCTCGGGTTGATTGGGATGGAGAACTACGGGCCAATGAGCAGTCATTATACCACAGTCCACCATCTAGATCTGTTAACATGAGTGTTCTTGGGATTGCATGCCAACACTCCTGAAACACCTTCAAATCATTAGCCACAGAGAGATGTCAGGTAGCCTGGCAAATAGCCAAACATAATTATACTTTCTTCCTATGTTTCCTAAAGCTTCCTATGAGTGCAACTCAGTTGCTAGTTTAGTTATTCACTATAACAGTGGTGGCGAACCTATGGCACGGGTGCCAGAAGTGGCACACAGAGCCCTCTCTGTGGGCACACACGCCGTCGCCCCAGTCCTAGGCCTTCAGCTGGGTTTTATAAAACCTTTTCGCTTTAGGTTCCATCAATCAGTCAATTTCAACTTCTCAGGGGGAAAAAAAGATCTTGCAAAGTTGGAATTGATTAATTGAACTTTTTAGTCCCACCCAGTCTGCCGTTACCACGGCAGCCACGCCCACCCAATGGACCACACCCACCAAATGGGCCACACCCACCAAATGAGCCACACCCATCCGGCACCCGACAATGCATAAGTGGGTTTTGGGTTGCAGTTTGGGCACTCGGTCTCTAAAAGGTTCACCATCACTGCACTACAACATCTATCTTTACTGGCCAACTATCTATCTATCTTTACTGGCCAGCTCTTAGTCTGGTGCAATTACAAGACTTGTAATAAAAAGACCTCAGGTTCCTTAGACGTCTTAATTTTTCACAGTTTGGTCCAGTTATTTGATCCCTGAGGGCTACAATCCTATACATTTAGCAGACAGCTCTGCCTTCCTCCCCCCCAAAAAAAGAGGTAAGGGAATAAGGAAAATGAACAAATGTGGGTCACAGACATTCGTTTTCAACTTGCCACTGTTCACAGAGCTATTCTATAACCAGTTTCCTTTGCTTTCCCCTTGTCCATCTCTCTTTTTTTTGTAATTCCACAAACTTTTCATCTCTTAGTTCAGGGAGTTAAAAAACAAAACAAAATTAAAAATGTAGCACAAGACAACAGATCTCCACAAGCTGAACTCACAAACCCCATCCTCTTTGAACGGGGGGGGGATGAAAAAAGCCCCAAGACACTCACCATACAGTACACTTAAGGCCAAGAGTTGCAGCGTTGTGAAGGATGCCCAAACTAGCCCCCTTTGTTATGATTCTTCTTACTCTATTAAGTAGGACAAGTACACATAGACACAGACACACACAGACACAGAGTTACTTTTGCCAAGGATGCTCAAGTCCTTAAAATGGATGATGGGGAAAATGCAGACAAGAGCCTTCGTTATTTATGGAACAAAAAGGTAGACTTCCAAACAGACCACACCATATACAGGCACCTACTTCCTAAATACAAACACAATACTTCCATTTTTAGAAGACTGTTCAGCTGAAAACCCACTTAATCATCTTTAAAGAAAGTTGTGAACCAATTCTTTTTAATTGTCTATTAAGAAAACATAAAAAAGAGGGGAGGAGGAAGAGAAGGGAAGTTTCCAGAATTTGGTGTTTGTGTGTGTGTGTGTGTGTGTGTGTGTGTGTGTAATCACATTCTTATAAGAAAAAAAATTCGAATTAACCTGCTCACAAAGAGAAATTTTAAGGGGAAAAAGTTGGAGAATAAGCCATTATCTTATTCTCCTGGCTACATGGAAACCATTAGCTGCCAATAGACTGTCCTCAGGCTGCCCTAGGGAGCAATGGGGTTCTCTTATTCTGCAACTTACTATAATGCTGCTTTTGTTAAAAGAAGACTTTTAACTTTCCCTTAGGGGTAAGAGGAGAGGGAACACAGAACCTGGGGCAAATTCCACAGAGGAGAGACCATGAGAGGTATGGATTTGGGGATTTAGCAGATGGTTTTGGTTTCCACATCTGGCAAACTTAGGATGGAGAACCACAACGAGGCCCTTCAGCCTGCTGCCCAGATTTGTTGAGGAATCTCTCTCAGTCCAGATGGGATGATGAGGTCCCTGGGAAATCCATACCAAAGATTCTTGAGTGTGGTCCAAACTAGAAGGGGATTCTTGGAACCAATTCACAAGAAGCCAAGAAACTCTCCCCTTCCCAACACTAGAGAACATCCCAGTACAACCATGGAAGCATTTCCACTTTCTGTGGGGTCTCTGGTGCTCCTTGAATTTGGTGGCTTTCTTGCAGGCATCAAAGCAGGGATGACGTTACCTAGTTTGGTTTAAAAAAAAAACATCTGCAAGGAAACCACCAAGCTCAGACAGCAACAAGCACGCCACAGTTCCACTTTCCACCAGGAAACTGACTCTGGGGTGAGCAAATGTATGAAAAGTCCTGCCCCCCCCCCAATTACAATATGGGGCAGTAAACATCCCATAGCTCCCCGATGGGTTTTTCTCTGGAACATATTGTGTTACAACTACTGGGTGCCAAGTTGGACTACATTCTTGACATTGTTGAAACTTCATGGCCATCTTAAAAATCTACCCCACTCCTCCAAGCCTTCCTCCAGTAATGGTTGGCCCTATCTGTTCCTGACATATTTTGGATGAAGACCTCTTCTACAACTAGACCTTAATGCTTGGGGGTCTGCTACTCCATTCCACCACAAAAGGTAGCTGGCTAGGAGCCACCCAAACAGGCCTCTGGAGAGAGACCAATGGAATTGCTCTGGAGTCAGATATGCTTACCCCTATCAGAAGCCATCTCCAGTTCTTATTTTTTTTAAAAAAAATCCCTTGAAAGTTTGCAACACTCTCAGGAATCAAGAGGGTCTGTTCCTTGTAACTGGGTTTGCCAGTGAGTAAACCCCTCAATTTCACCATAAATCTGGGAAGGGAAGGGAAGGGAACCCAGTGAGTAAACCCCTCAATTTCACCATAAATCTGGGAAGGGAAGGGAAGGGAACCCAGTGAGTAAACCCCCCAATTTCACCATAAATCTGGGAAGGGAAGGGAAGGGAAGGGAAGGGAAGGGAAGGGAAGGAAAGGAAAGGAAAGGGAAGGGAAGGAAAGGAAAGGAAAGGAGGGAAGGGAAGGGAAGGAAAGGAAAGGAAAGGAAAGGAGGGAAGGAAAGGGAAGGGAAGAAAAGGAAAGGGAAGGGAAGGAAAGGAAAGGAAAGGAGGGAAGGGAAGGAAAGGAAAGGAGAGGAGAGGAGAGGAAAGGATCCACTCCCTGTCAAACCCAAGTCTAAAATCTATAGGGCAGTAAATATTTGGGGCAGGGGATTGACAGACGCACCCCTTTTTTCAACATCCATAGGCAAAGCTTTTCAATGGTGAGCAGTAAGGCGGGTCAAGAAGTCACCTCCACAGGGAGATTTTGTCTCAAAAGCCCGTCTGCTTTATTTATTTATTTGGCAATGATTTACTGGCTCGGGAACCCTCCCACTCGGCCGCCAACCCAGGAGATGCTGGGCCTCCAGGTCCAGGAGATGCGAGCCTCCAGGTCCCGTGGAAGTTTTCTTAGCCACCCCACCCCCACCCCCACCCCCGTTCCCAGCGCGCTCCCTCCGATTCACAGCTGGTGCAGGCAACCTGGATCTCTCCAGATGTTCGGGCCATCTCCCACAATCCCTTGCTAACCCTCCACGCTGGCAGATGCCGGTGGGAGTCGCGGTCCAGAAACCACCCACCAGCGCTGGATGGCACCGGATTGCGCCGAGCAGGGCGCACGGCTAAAGGCTGGGGACTCGCGCCGACCTGCCTGCCTCCCGAGTCCGAAAGGAAAGCCCCGGGGCGCGCCTGGACGGGCGCCACAAAGGCCAGCCCTACTCTCCTTTAGCCGGCCACCCACCCTTTCGCTCCAAACGCGCCGCTCCCCTTTCCTGGCACTCCGGCGGCGGCCCCAGGAGCAGCAGACCCAGCAAAGGAGGAGGCTGGAGGGGAAGAGAGAGGCTGGAGCAAGCGGTGCCAAGCTCGCCGTCCCCAACCCCCGCTTGGTCACGAGGCAGAGGCAGGCGGGCGCTTACGAGGCCGCTGCCCGGAGCCGAGTTCCCGGCTCAGAGCCGGTTCAGTTCGCGCGGAGCAACCGACTTACCCTTCACCGAGCGCGGCTTGGCTTGCTTCCTGCGGGACATTTCCACTCCGGCTCTTGCGCTTCCTCTCTTTTCCTTTTTCTCTCTCTCTTTCTCTTCTCTTCTTCCTCCTCCTCCTCCTCCTCTTCTTTCTTCTCCTCTCGCTTCTCTTTCTCTCTCCCCTCCTCTTTCGCTTCCTGCGCCTCTCTCCGGGTGTCTCTGCCTGCCCCCCCCCCCTTTCTTTCCTTCTTTTCCCACTTGGAAACTTTGTCTACAGGCGGCTCTTCCAGCAGAGGCGAAGCAGCAGCGGCGGCGGCGGCGGCCGGATCGATTCTTTGATTTCTCACTTCGTTGCCTGTTGCAATGCGGCAACTTGCAACAATCTTTTTTTTTTTTTTTTTGCCCCCTTTTTTGTTTTTTTTTTTTTTTTTTGGTTTTGTTTGTTTGTTTATTTTTTTGGGGTTTTTGTTTTAAACAAAACACCTAGTTGGGGCGCTCGGAGGTTTGGACCCGGCTCGGTTCAAAAGATTTCTCCCTCTTGCTTCCCCCCCCCCACTCGCCCGCTATCAATTGCGATTTAATAATTAAGAGCACAAACACATTCCCGAGCGCGCCTTTTCAATTAAGCAAATCAGTCATAGGCGACCTCAACTCCCCTCCCCCCCCTCCCC
>NW_015386220.1:267546-279461 GCF_001527695.2 Protobothrops mucrosquamatus | reverse complement strand
CTCCGCCGCCGCCGCCGCCGCCGCTGCTGCTTCTGCCTGCCCGCCGGGCTCGCTAGCTGCCTCCATGGGTTAGTGGCGGCGAGCCGGGCCGAGGGTGCCCGCCTCCATAGCCGCCGCTGCCGCCGCCGCCGCCGTGGCTCTCGCTCCGCTTCGGCTCCGGCCAGCCTCCTCCTCCTCCTGCTCCCGCTCCTCGCCTCTTCTTTGTCCTGGTTCTTTTTCCTCCTCCCGGTCTGGCTGCTGGGGCTGCAGTGCAGACACACATAATAAAGCCAGGCTTGGCTGGAACTGTAGCTGAGTCCCAGCAGGAGGATGTGAGGAGTGGAGTCCCGGCGGGGGAGCGCTCTGATCCCGTAGGGAGCCCCGCGCAGCCTGGGCTGATCAGACGGAGAGAGAGCCAACAGCACCGAGCCATGGACAGCCTTGGAAATACAGCTCGGGTCGGCCGCAAAACGCGGAGCCCCGGCCGAGGGCGGCGGAGGAGGAGGAAGGGAGGGAGGGGGGGAGGGAAGGGAGCGAGAGAGCCGCCGGATTGGAGTCGGGGGAAAAAGGCGAGGAAGGCAGGAAAGAGAGAGAGAGAGGGAGGGAGGAAAAAAGAGAGAGGGTGGGAGGGGAGGAAGAGAAAGAGAAGGAAAGAGAGAGGGGGGAGATGAGGAAGAGAAAGAGAAAGAGAGGGAAAAAGGGGGGAGAGGAGGAAGAGAAAGAAGGGAAAAAGGCGAGGAAGGCAGGAAAGAGAGAGAGAGGGAGGGAGGAAAAAGAGAGAGGGTGGGAGGGGAGGAAGAGAAAGAAGGAGAAAGAGAAGGAAAGAGGGGGGGAGATGAGGAAGAGAAAGAGAAAGAGAGGGGAAAAGGGGGGAGAGGAGGAAGAGAAAGAAGGGGAAAAGGCGAGGAAGGCAGGAAAGAGAGAGAGGGAGGGAGGAAAAAGAGAGAGGGTGGGAGGGGAGGAAGAGAAAGAAGGAGAAAGAGAAGGAAAGAGGGGGGGAGATGAGGAAGAGAAAGAGAAAGAGAGGGGAAAAGGGGGGAGAGGAGGAAGAGAAAGGAGAGAGGGAGAGGAGGAAGAGAAAGAAGGGGGAAAGAGGGAGAGAGTAAGAAAGAGGAAGGAGAGGAGAAAGGGAAAGGGGGAGAGGAGGAAGAGAAAGAAGGGGAGAGAGAGAGAGGGAGAAAGGAAGGAGAGGAGAAAGAGGGAAAGAGAAGGAGGAAGAGAAAGAAGGAGAGGGAAAGAAGAAGAAGAAGAAAGAGAGGGAAAGTGAGGGGGAGAGAGAGAGGAAAAGAGACACAGAGAGAGAGAAGTAGGCAGGGTTCCCCGTTCCCAGAAAATCAACCCTGCCCCCCCTTATGGGTCCCTGGTCCAGTTTAATCTGCAGAGTTCACACAACCCTGGGAACCCGGGTCAGACGCAGCCCAGCAACATTGGATTCGGGTTCAGGATTGGAGGGGGTTTATGTGAAGGGACATTAACCAGCCCGGTGGGTCCAGTTTAACTTGCATTTTCCCTCTGATCAGCCAGTAGTGTCCTAAACCCTGAAAATGGGTGGATGCCAGAGCCAGGAATTGTGTTGTGTGAAGCAAAGTGCCTTAAAGAGAATTTCCCTCCCTTGGAATCCCCCCCACCCTTCGGAGGCCCAAAGGGGAGGGAGAGGATTTCTCCCCCCCCCCAATAAAATAACATGTTTTTCCTGCCTCGGATGAGATTTTTCCCATCTTGGATGCAAAGCACTTGGGCCCTTTTCAAGACTGGGGACCCCAAAACAGGAGGCCCTGTCCAGGTCTGATTTCTGTGCCTTTCCCCAAGACCCCAGGCATTTGTTTCTTTCCTTAAGTTTAAATTCTTAATGTTGTTTTTTAAAAGAAAAAACAAGGCATTTTCTTTAACTTGTTTGGTTCTTTCAAGAATTTAGGGGCTGCCCGACTCAGTGAGACTCTGGGCAGCTGACACAAAGCAATTAAGATGGGAACAATATTCAGTCCTCAACAATAATAATAATAATAATAATAATACCAATAGTCAACCTGGCTCATATTCAGGTCCTCTCCCAGTGGGGGCCTATGCACCCAATTCATAATTCATAATAAATAAATAAATGCATACATACATACATACATACATACATACATACATACATACATACATACATACATATATTAATTCCAGCTCCGATGCTTTTTTAAGGCCTTTCGCTGCTCCTGGCCCAGCGTCTTTAACCACTACACCAAACTGCCATCCCACTTTCTTTTCTCTTTCTTCTGTTCAATGGCGCTCCGATTTTCAGAGACTGCCTGGAGAAATCCCCGTGGTTTCCTTTTTTTTCAGAAGTGGTTTGCCATTGCCTCCTTCCTGGGGCTGAGAGAAACTGACTGGCCCAAGGTCACCTTGCTGTCTTTCAACCCTAAGGCAGAACTAGAACTCGCCGTCTCCTGGTTTCTAACCTGGAGCCTTCCCCGCTAGACCAAAACTGACTCTCATTCGGCTTTTTCTGTTATGCCCCTTAACATTTTGGGACGCTAATTCGCTGGAAAAATCAGTTCTGGTTTTGGGTTTTTTCGATTGTTTTTCCTGAAGAAAAACTGCTGTGAAATCAAATCCTCGGAAGGAGTCTCCAGAGCTTGATAATTAGACATTAATTCCTTGGTATCCCTTCCAGCAAAGTCCATCACCACTTTTTGCCTCCCCTTTCTACTTTTTTGGGGAGGGGGTTAAACCTGTCAAAGAAGCCTTGCATTCTCTCCCTGCTATTGCAAGCGGTTTACACTTTGGGGGGAAATGTTATTCTTTTCATGATCAATACGTTCCATCTTCAAAACAGTAAGAGAAGAAATTCATTCCCTAGGTTACTAGTTATCCAGGGCAACTGGAAACCATTACAAATCATGGCAAGAAAGAAAGAAAAAAAGCAGGCTGTATTCCACGGAGATAAATTACATAATCTGTCTGCTGGTGGGAACAAGGAAAACAGGTAAATACTCCTTGCTCCATGATCAGAGACAATCAGAAGCACCTTGTTATATCTTTCAATTAGAGACACGGGAAGAAAAAAACAATAACGTTTCAATTATCTGCCCTCGAATAGGAGCGCTGATGATATTTATCCATGCTCCAGTGTCAAATTAATAGAAAAAGTTATCTGTTACTATTATTACTCATCGCGCGGCACCTTCCCATCTCATTTCAATAAAAAAACCACGAGATTAAAAATACAAAATATGAAATATAAGATCTGAAATATTATAAACATATCTCTAGATTACAGGTATAATTTATTTATTTTTTGCTTCATTTGTGGCAGCCAGGAAATCAGCAGAGTCTCCGTTATAGGCTCTATTTCGGCACTCCGGCTCTTTATCTTGGATACTTTGTTTTTCAGCCCCACAGTTATAATTTGGTGATGGCATTTTGACCCACTTATAGAGGGTGTCTGTACATAATAATAATAATAATAATAATAATAATAATAATAATAATAATAATAATAATAATAATAATAATAATAATAATAATAATAATAATAATGTTGGAAGGGACCTTGGAGGTCATCGAGTCCAAACCCCTGCTCAGGCAGAAAACCGTATACCATTTCAGACAAATGGCTGTCCAGTCTCTTCTTAAAAACCTCCAGTGTTGGAGCATTCACTGCTTCTGGAGGCAGGTTGTTCCACTGGTTAATTATTTTCACTGTCAGGAAGTTTCTCCTTAGTTCTAGGTTGCTTATCTCCTTGATTAGTTTCCATCCGTTGCTTCTTATCCCGCCTTCATGTACTTTGGAGAATAGCTTGACTCCCTCTTCTTTGTGGCAGCCCCTGAGATATTTGAACACTGCTATCATGTCCCTCCTCGTCCTTCTCTTCCTTAAACTCTTTGTTAAACATTTACCAGGACCAGTGCGAATTACATTCAGAATTGTCCGTATCAGACAGGGCTGGACAAACCCAGGTGATTTTTCCAAACTTTAAGGCAAACTTCAACATTGTGAGGGGCAATTTTCAATACACACATAAGAATACACAATATAAAGATAATATTGTGTGTTATCTTCATGTATTTATATATCATGTTGAAAAATCACCCACCTCTCTTATAGGGAGACTCTAGCAGTGTAGAGAGATATAAAAAGCTGCATATAAATATTGTCTATGGAGATTCTCCGTCATCCAGGTCATGGTTGTCCCAAAGGTGCTTTTTCAAGAGGCAACTGGACTTTCTTGTTTTTCTTTGAAGATGTTTCCCTTCTCATCCAAAAAAAGCTTCTTTGGCTCTGAGCTAGAAGAAGCTTCTTGGATGAGAAACGAAATGTCTTCAAAGACATTGCTATGGATATCTATGAGTTAAGAGTCTTCCAGTTGAAAAGTCAGTTTATGTGGTCCAGTTGAACAATTGGGTTTTGGATTCTCCCCAGTTTTGAGAACTCCCAGTGTTAGATCACTTAATGTATGAGCATTTTACAGCGCTTGGAAGGAAGCGGACCAACAAAACCTAGGTGTGATCAGAAGCTGTGCATTTTTCTACAAGCTCTACTTCTTTTTTTAAACAGTGCAACTCCTCTTTTCTACCTTTCTTCCATTTCTCCTCTGCTCCTTGATAGACGTATTTTCTGGACAGCTTTCACAGTCGGAACAAAACTGTCATTAAATTCAGCAGATGGACAGAAAGCAACATTTTTTAAAACAAAAAACCCAAAAAACCCCCATGGAATTCACTTGGTCCAGAAGAAGGAATCTGGCACCGTAGGGAGAGGATTTGAAAAGGAGAGTGCACCAATTCTGTCCCCTGTTTTTTTTTTTTATAGGATCACCGACCTTCTTTCTGAGAATAGAGGCTTCAAGCAAACGCACAGGGACAAAAATTGAATGTAGCCTTTGCATGAAAACGATAGAGTTTAAATCTGATTCCTTGAAATTTGATGTAGGGGGAAAAAAAACATTTGTGCGGTAAAGAAGTACCATAATCCTTTCCCATCAGTTGCTTTTTTTCTTTAACCACAATCTGACATCCAAGGAAAGTATGGTAGTTCTGGACTGCAGATCTCTAGATAACCCTTAGGAGGCAGCAGAGAGTCCCTCAAAATGTTAGCTCTTTGTTGCCCTCTGGTGGGAATCTGGAATTTGCAGACCAGATACGATGTGTTGAGGACAAAAGGACAAAAGTTATGGGTTGGATTCAAGATACAAGGATTTGCAAGCTCTGGTTAATATAGCCTTGCAATAAAATAGAATGAGATTGTCTGATTGTGTTTCCTGTCTGATTTACCTGGTAAGGCTGGCATCCGTCAACCATAATTTATTCATCATAATGGTTGGGTTTACACAACAAGTTAAGCTAAAGCCTAATCCACATTTTGATTTAGGGTAGTATTTCTCTAGGGTAGTGCTTCTTGATACATTGCACTAAATCAGTGTTCCTCACCCTTGGTGACTTTAAGACCTGTGGACTTCAATTCCCAGAATTCTCCAGCCAGCAGGAACACTGATTTAGTGCAATATATCAACCCCTTTCCGAGAAGCTTTATTTGATTTTGACTTAAGGTATTGTTTGAACCCAACAGATCCTGGTTTGCTCAGCAAGAAATGATGGCTTAGCTTAACCTAGCCCCTTTCTCCCATCTCTGGCTAGCTATTACTAATCCCCATGAACACTGGATGTGGAACTAGAATAGAACAGAACACAGAATAACAGAGTTGGGAGGGACCTTGGAAGTCTTCTAGTCCAAACTCCTACTCAAGCAAGAAACCCCATACCATTTCAGACAAATGGCTGTCCAATCTCTTCTTCCTATGTTTCTTCTTTCCCTCCAGGACTGGCTGTAAGGTGCAGAACATCCCTCTCTACAATGCCGAATTGGGTCTTCTCTTGCGTCTTCTCCAAATTGGGAGAATCCAGCCGTACCCTTCAGGAATCGAAAAGAATAAGGGGAGAAGAGAAACAGAAAATTCACAGAACAATCCAGGTCCCAGCAGCACACTGGGAACAGCCCAGATGGCTAACTCCAATTAATCGAGACTATTTTTAAAATGTGATCAAGCCATTAATCAGCTAATTGTACCAATTAATCACTCTACACGTTCTGTCCTGAAGAAAGACTGTTCAACAGAACGCATGGCAGCTACCGAGATACTCTTGCCATTATCAATAGCTCTGCTTTCCTTCCTTCCTTCCTTCTTTTCTTTCCTTCCTCCCCCACTTTCTTTGTTTAATTTCTTTGATTTATATCTCACCCGTTCCTCCGAGAGAGCATAAGAGGCCTCCGTGGGGATTTCTGTGCATTTTATCCCCGCACAGTAGCAGCAGCAGCTCTGGAAAATATTCGAGCTGGGAAAGGAAGACCTGAAGTCACCCAGGAAAGTCAGTGGTTGAAGGAGGGGGAGGGAGGGGGGAAGGGCCGAGTAGCTGGATCTTCCCGTTCCTGGTTCAATGCTTTCCTTGTTACACCAGCATGTTTTCTGGAAATCTCTACAAAATCAGATGAGAAGCAATGGAGGCACAGCCGCCCAGGGTGAGGCAGTAAACATCGTTGCGACATTGCTAAATATGCCCCCAAAGAGTTCAAGCTTAATTCTATGACTAGTTTTAGTGGGTTCATTTGCTCAGCAGAGAAAAACGTGCAGAAGGAATTCCATTTCAGTCACCTTGCCGTCGTGTTTCCAAGCAATGGATGGAAACTAGTCAAGAAGAGAACCAACCTAGAACTAAGGAGAAATTTCTGGACATCTTCCTTCCTCTGTCCTGACCACTTTCTACAGGGGGACGATCGAGAGCATCCTGTCATGCAGCATCACGGTCTGGTTTGGAGGCATCACTGCTTCAGACTGGAAGGCGGTGCAGAGAGTGGTGAGGACGGCTGAAAAGATCATTGGCAGTTCCCTCCCTTTCATTCAGGACATAGCACAGAAGCATTGCTTGAGCAGGGTCCGCAAGATTATCTGGGACACTACACCTCCTCTTCACGACCTGTTTTCCTTGCTACCTTCTGGGAGGAGGGGGCTTCGTGGTATCCATAGCAGAACCTCCAGATTCAGCCAGAGTTTCATTCCATACAGCATTAACCTTGTGAACTCTCAAGCTTCTTCCTTCTGTTATATATTCAAGATGGACAGAATTTAATATTTATTTGCTATGTATATGTAGGGATGTGGGTCTATACATATGTTGTTCATAGTATGTTTAGGTATGTGTCATGTATGTGTTTCATTTTGAGAGCGGGCAACTAAATTTCATTTTTGATGTGTGCCATTGTGCCCACAGTATAAAAATGACAATAAAGGTTATCTTATCTTATCTTAAAATAACCTTACTAGTTCATTTTTGTACATTTTAGTATTAAATTGTTTTTAAAATCAAATTTGCAAAATACAAGAGAACAGAGTGCATGCCCAGTGCTCACCCACAATTTCCCCAAATTACAATAAGCTTAGAAGTTGTGGGTGCTCCATCACTGGAGGCTTTCAAGAACAGACTGGGCAGCCCCTTGTCTGGAATCATACAGGGTTTCCTGACTAAGCAGGGGGTTGGGCTAGAAGACCTCCAGGATCCCTCCCCACTCTGTTATTCTGTTAAGTTTCTCTTTTTCTGCAAAGAGGATTTCTATGTCATGTGAATCAGATCATTGAAGAAGAATCCCAATCAATCGATCGCATACTCGTTAAAGTAAGAATCTTTTTTACCAGACATCACAATTCTCCGATGATGCTACCGACAGAACACAAAGATGCTTTTCAGCACTCCTTTGAAATAACCTTCCTTGTTTAGCATGAGGTGGGTGTCTAGAAAAGAGAATGTCTAGTTCTAAAGCAAATTTCTTCTTTTTCTCTATATATCTAATGCCTCCTCTCCAAGAGCATCATGGAATCTGTTCTCAGCTTCCAGGAAGTTTTATTCTCAGACAGAACAGCATCTGTTTATCTCCCTGGTTTTCAAGTCGCTTCCCTTTATTTCACACCCACACACAATTTTTTACCTATTTAGGGAAATCGCTCACACAGGAAGCCAAGGCTCCTTGGAAAGAAACGAGGACCAAAGCAGGCACAAAGGCAGGAGACCTTTTAGAGCTGGCCGAATCGGCTGCGATGCTGTTTGTTTCTATGGCATCCGTGCTTTGTGCCTCTGGACATTTCACGTAGATAGATCATCGGCATCCCCCCATTTCAAATCAAAGCCTAGGAGGGCGAAAGGCAGGGCTGGGAGCAAGGAAATCAAAATACTCTACAAACGTGCAAAGCTCTCGAAAGGATCCAGGCAAGATCTGGCTTCCATGGGAGAAAACACGTCCTTTTGCAGTGGGGATGTTGGCTGGCCGCCTCCTACATCTTTAATATCTCTGAAGAAGTGAGAGGCAATGATTTTAGTCTGCTTTGCCATCAGAGGTCAGGATGTAGCACGCAGCCCTTCCTCCTATTTTATCCCTACAACGGTTTTCCCTCCTGCACTTTCCTACAAGTTGCTTTCCAGTTGCTGGGAAAGTGCTCGGTACGGGTAAGCCCCCGTTTATTTAGTGACCAAAGTCAGGGCTTTTCAACCTTTTCACCCATTGTACCACTTTTAGGATATGGCAACATCCGAGTACCACCAGTCGCCTAGCAAGGTGTCAAAAACTCGATGACCAAAAAAAAAAAAAAGGAAAAAAGTGATAAAGTACAGGTAGTCCTCGACTTACAACAGTTCACTTAGTGACTGTTCGAAGTTACAATGGCACTGAAAAAAGTGCCCCCCAAGCCACAGCCGAGCAAGACACCTGCCTGCCCGCCTGGCCGCGCTCTTTCTCCTGTCCGAGGTTTTCATTGTTGTGAGCATTTCTGTTGAGGATTGGCAGCGGGGGTGGGGTGGGGGGTGTTTGGTTTTTATTCCCCCCCCCATCTGCTGGGTGGTTGCAGCAGGTTTTGGTCACTTCACATGACCCTGGGACACTGTGACCATCATAAATATGAATCAGTTGCCAAGCATCTGAATGTAAATCACAAGACCCTGGAGATGCTGATCAGCGCTTCTTCTGGGCTCAGCAGAAGTGCCAGGATCAGTGCTGCTTTCCAGCTGATTGGTGCTTCTTCAGGGCTCAGCAGAAGCACCAGGATCAGCACCGAGCTCCAGCTGGAGCCTGGCACTGACCCTGGCGCTTCCACTGAGCCCTGACAGTCCTGAAGAAGCGCCGACCAGCTGGAAAGCGGCACTGATCCTGGCGCTTCTGCTGAGCCCTGGCAGTCCTGCAGTTCCAGCCGTCTCTCGCTCAGGCTTGTGCGGTGCTGCCACCGGTTCAGCTCATTCCCCTCCCCCACTACCAGTTTTCTAGGATGGTCGCGTACCACCTGCCAGGTGCCAATGTACCACAGGTGGTACCCGTACCACTGGTTGAAAAGCCCTGACCAAAGTGACTGCAGCCCTTAAAAAAAAACAGTGACTCACAACCGTTTTTCACACTTGCCACCGTCTCGGCGTCCCCATGTTTACCTGATCAAAATTCAGACTCTTGGCAACCGACTCGTATTTATGATGGTTGCAGCGTCCCCGGGGGTCACGTGACCGTCTTTTGCGACCTTCTGACAAGCAATGTGGATGGGGAAAGCCAGATTCGTTTAGCAACGGTGCTCCTAACTTAACAAACGCAGAGATTCACTTAGCAATGTGGCAAGAAAGGTCGTAAATGGGGGGCAAAGTTGACTTCACAAATGTCCCGCTTCATAAACAGAAATTTTGGGCTCATTTGCAGTCGTACGTTGAGGACGTCCGTGGTAACGTAGACCTGAGGCTTCTTGGTAGCTGTTGCATGAAAGAACCAGCCCTGTTACCCAACACGGGGGGAAAAAAACCCAAAGCACCACTAAAGCTTTCTTGACACCATTTTTTTTCCAATTTCAGAGTTTTAATCTTAATTGCTTTAACCACAGGCAGTTGGCCACAAGCGAGATCAGAACTTCAGTCGTTAAGCGAGGCAGTCATTAAGCGAGTCACACCCCGTTTTAGAACCTTTTTTCTGCCATGGTGGCGAAGCAGATCACTGCCGTTAAGTGAATCACGGGGTCGTTAAACGAAGCTGGCTCCTCCCACTGGCTTTGCTTGTTGGAAGCCCAGCTGACTTCCGGGATGGATGCCGCAACCTTTGATCACATGATAGCGAGGGTGCTGTGACAGTTGTGGGTGCAAGGAAGAGTGGCGAGCCACTTGAGTGCTGTTGTAACTTTGGCCGTGAAATGAATAGTTGTAAATCAAGGGCTGCTTGTAATTTTTTACAATCCCTTCCATTGAGGATATTGTAGCTGCCGATGTAAAAATGAAAGAAATACGCCATGAAGATAGATTCAGAGAATCGGAAGAGACTGGAAGATGTAATGGAGGAAGATTTGAGGTTTCTCCCAAGATGGCGGGACGAAACTTCTGGAATTCCCCATCAGTATAAAAATCCTAAGAGACAAAAATGCGAACCTATCTGGAAAGCAAGTTTGGGAAAATTAGCACTTCAAGTGGGAGAATCTTAACGGGGCTGAAGTGAATGGCTTGATTCTGGCTTACTGTATTGCATGAATCCAACCCCATAAACTGTTTGTGTGTGTGTGTGTGTCTCCAATCTTGGCAACCTGAAGACTTGTGGACTTCAACTCCCAGAATTCCCCAGTCAGCAGCTGGCTGAGGAATTCTGGGAGTTGAAATCCACAAGTTTTAAAACTTGTCAAGGTTGGAGAGCCCTGACTTAAATTGTAAACTAGAGTTCCTGGTTTTAACGTGTTGTGTGAAGCCAACCCATTGCGGCTTATTGCATAAACTGTGATTACAGAACTTATGGCTTAGCGCTGGGGGGGGGCAGGTAGCCTGGAACATAAAGGGAAAAGAATGGCAAGCTGGAAAGGAGACGACTGAGGGCCGCGGAAAGGGAAGCCGAAACATGAATCAAAAAGAGTGTTCTGCAAAATTAACAATTTCCACTCACACCTCTTTGTGCAGCCTCCTTTCCCTTCGTAATTAAGCAATAAGACAAGGCCTGCTGTGAGCTGCCACCGATTAATACACCCCTTAGGAATGCAACGAGGCACAAGGCAATTGTAAAACAGGTATTTTGAAAGTTGGTTATTTTTTTTCCCCTCCGTTTTTGCAAGATTAAGATATTTGTGGTGATGTGTGTGTCCCCCCCCCCCCAAGTTCTAACTGGCAATAACTTCAGTGGAGCAAGTAAAACTGGAGGAGAAGTGCCTCCCTTTGAAGGCAAGGTGTATGGATGGTCTTGTTCCCTCCGTTCCATCAGAAATGCAATGGATAAGATGAGTTTGGGCTGGCTAGATGGATGCTGAGCTAAACTGTGATTGGCTCGTTTGTGGCCAGTGTGTTTCACAAACCCAGTCACTGCGACCAGTTTATGATTTTCTGTAGGAATCCCAAACATTGACTTTGTTTGTACTTGTACAGCATGTTATCCAGAGGTGCAGAGCAAGAGACCGGCCCTAATAATCTTGTTGAAGGAAAAGTCTTCATCGGGGTCCAGTCCAAGCCGGGAATAAACAACATGGCGACTGCTTTAGAAAGAAGGTTGTAGTTTATTGAAGAGAAGAGCCAGACAGAAAGATGGCTCTGGAAGAAAAGAGAGAGAGCACATGTAGTAGGGAATGGGTTTTTATACCCTCTTGGGCTTTTGTTTGGAATTGTTTCCTGTTCCTGTTTGAGGCTTTGTATTTCCTGTGTCATGTACTTTGACCTGAGGCTGAGTGTGCCCCTTTGGCATCTGTGGGTTGACCCTATTCTGTCCTCTTAGAGCAGGCATGTCCAAAGTCCGGCCCGGGGGCCATTTGCGGCCCGCGGCCCGGTTTAATCCGGCCCTCGAACAGCCCTCCCTGCTCTATGTAAATGCGGCCCTCCCACGGCCCTCCGGCAAGTCCCATGAGAGAGAGAGAGAGAGAGAGAGAGAGAGACAGACAGACAGACAGAGACAGAGGCACTTGCACTTCTGTCTC
>NW_015386220.1:264673-265715 GCF_001527695.2 Protobothrops mucrosquamatus | reverse complement strand
AAAGAGAGAGAGGGGAGAGGAAAGGGAAAGGAAAGAGAGAGAGAGAGAGAGAGGAAAGAGAGGGAGAGGAAAGAGGCATAAAATAATTCATTTACATTTAATTGTAATGGTTCAAAGAATGTTCGGAAAAATGTTCGGCCCTCCAGCACGTTCACTTCATCCAATCTGGCCCTCTTTGAAAAAAGTTTGGACACCCCTGTCTTAGAGTTTAGCTTGGGTATGTAGATTTTAGGTGTCTTTGTCTTCCTAAGCTTCTAGCTGGAGAGCTCCAACCTTCCTGAATGGATTATTACATCTGCATTTCTACAGGTTTATTTGTGTCCTCAGGATCATCTGAGTAGTGCAAATTGGTCTGGAGCCTTCTTGGATCTGCTGAAAGGACTGTGTTGAAGACAGGAGATAGATGATGTCATATCCCTCCAACACAGACAAACCTCCAAGTGGCCTCAACGACCCTGTAAAAGAAGGCAAATGACCAGCTGTCTGCAAGGAGTTTAAATCCTTCCACTCCCCACCATCCAGTCAGAGCGGAAGAAGCTTCTTGGATGAGAAGCGAAACGTCTTCAAAGGAAAAACAAGAAAGTCCAGTTGCCTCCTGAAAAAGCCCCTTTGGGACAGTCTATCCAGATTTTTTTTCAGCCCAGATCTGGTAGCCTCGTTCATAGAGCCAAGAGAAGCAGCACAATTCACACAGAGCTTTGTTCCCTCATGGCCCTCACCCGCTCTCTACTTCATGATCCCACACAAAGACATTTTTCTTCCGTCGACTCCAAATAGAACATCTTTGGAGGGACCACAAGACTGGTTAAAAAAAAAAAACAATACAAAAAAAAAAACTAGGGAAGATAGGATGTGCAAATGCCTCACAGCTTGGTTTATCTTTGGAGTCCTTTACAAGGCTGTTCTGGAGAACACCGCCACATATATTATTCATTATAAAGTCTTTGCAAGCCTCAGTCAAAACTGGGAGCTGCTGGCTTTCGTGGGGAGAGAGAGAGAGAGAGAGAGAGAGAGAGAGAGAGAGAGAGAGAGAGAGAGAGAG
>NW_015386220.1:257451-263114 GCF_001527695.2 Protobothrops mucrosquamatus | reverse complement strand
GAGAGAGAGAGAGAGAGAGAGAGAGAGAGAGAGAGAGAGAGAGAGAGAGAGCAAGTGGCCGAAAATAAATAAATAAAAATGCTGCAAGTGCTTTTATTTCTGCATCGACATGAGAGACAGAAAGAGAGAAAGGAAACAACTTTTAACCACGCGTGCATTTCTCCTTACAAGCCTGGCACTTCGGAAACCCCACGGATGGATCCCGGAGAGGTGAAAAAGAGCAGGCGGAACCAGACAGCATCAGGAGTGGGTGGGGGAAAGAGATCAAACAGCTGGGGCTTCTGCTGAGTGGGAAGCAGCAGCAGAGGCTGACAGGGGAGAAAAGGCTGGAGGAGATGGAGAAAAAGAGAAGAGCTGGAATATCCAAGGTGAACAGAAAGGAGGAGGAAGCCAAAAGACGAAGGAGGGGGAGATCAGAAGGCAAGTTAGTCACACGGCCATTAATCAAGATCACGTGAAGTGTTAATACCACTTTACAATGTCTTGGTAAGGCCACACTTGGAATACTGCATCCAGTTTTGGTCACCACGATGAAAAAAAAGATGCTGAGAGTGCAGAGAAGAGCAACAAAGATGATTAGGGGACTGGAGGCCAAAGCATATAAGGAAAGGCTGCTGGAATTGGGTATGTCTAGTTTAATGAAGAGAAGGACGAGGGGGGACATGATAGCAACGTTCCAATATCTCAGGGGCTGCCCCAAAGAAGAGGGAGTCAAGCTATTCTCCAAAGCGCCTGGAGGCAGGACAAGAAGCAACGGATGGAAACTGATCAAGGAGAGAAGTAACTTGTAACTAAGGAGAAACTTCCTGACAGTTAGAACAATTAGCCAGTGGAACAACCTGCCTCCAGAAGCAGTGAATGCTCCAACACTGGAGGTTTTTAAGAAGAGATAGAATGACCATTTGTCTGAAATGGTATAGGGTTTCCTGCCTGAGCAGGGGGTTGGACTAGATGACCTCCAAGGTCCCTTCCAACTTTATTACTATTATTATTATTATTATTATTATTATTATTATTATTATTATTATTATGTGAATCCGGCTTTGCATTGACTTTGCTCGTCAGAAGGTCGCAAAAAAAAATATGATCACGTGACCCCGGGACACTGCAACCGTCGTAAATACAGTTGCCACATGTCTGAATTTTGATCATGTGATCACGGGGATGTTGCCACCGTCTTAAGTGTGAAAGACAGTCATAAGTCACTTTTTTCAGTGCCGTTCAAGAGTTAAATTGGAATATGGTAATTAAAAATTAGGCAAAACTTAAAACAGGATATGGATATGTATAAGCAAAAAAACATACTGACAATGGTTTTAATTAAGTTTGTTATAATTAGAAAGCTACTAGTTTAAATGTGGTATAGTAAATGTTAAGGGGAATAGAGAAGAATTTCTGATGATGTAACATGAGATATGTACTAAAGATTTTGTTATTGAACCACGGATTACCCAGCTACCATGCTGCTTTCCGAATACTTAATGTAAAACTGGAAAACCAATAAAATTTGTTTTTTTTTAAAAAAAGAGTTTCAAGAGGCCCCTAAGCAAATGGTTGTAAGGCGAGGATTACCTGTGTAACGATTCAACTCTACTTGGGCCACCCCTGGCGGTTCTTTTGTGCTGCCTCAACAGAACGAAATGCCCTTTTTGTCTCCAAATGTGACACAACCCAATTCTCAAACGTCAACGCCTAGCCGCCACTGCCTCTTCCATTATTCCGTGTGGCTGAAGGGTACGTTCCACCTTCTGGATGATGTATTTCTTCCTCTGCATATTTATCACCAACGGGAACAGTCCCAGCTCAGGATTGCAGACCTAGCAACTGGAGGCTCCTCAAAGTTCTTGAGGATGGAAGAAGACGACCGGATATGATGAATGACCGATCTTCCAGGAAATATGTTTCCACAAAATGTGTTCACTCCAAGCACGCACGCCTGAAATGCTCAGTTGTTTAGCAAGCTGGAGAATGGAAGGAGAAAGTCCTGATACTACCCAATGGCTGGCATCATAAATCACCCCAAGCTGGTGCTTGCTTTAATCACAGTTTGTCAAACAAGCCAGAGTGGCTCAGTTCACAGTTCGCACAGCCATAAATTGTGATTTATACACTACAAAGGCCAAGCTTACATGTCACTTGTGTGTGACCTGAAGTAAATGAAGCATAATTTTTTTTTCTCAAGCCGAAAGCTGCATTTGGCTTTTGAGTGGCAAGTGAAAGATGAAAAAAAGAAAAAAAAACACAGATAAATCAGCATGTTGTGTTCAGTAAATGCGATCTGTACAGCCCTGATGATGTAACCTAGCTGGGTAATGAAATGTCTGCAGGAAAAACACCAAGCTCAGAGAGCACCAAGAACTCCACAGTCCTCCTCCTCCTTGCAAAACTCTCTTCTAGTACTGATGATGTTACCTAGCTGGATAATGAAACGTCTGCAGGAAAACCACCAAGCTCAGAAAGCACCAAGGACCCCTCATTTCAACCCTGAGCTACAAATATCAGTCAATGTGATTCCTTCTCATTTATTAAAATTCCCCTTTTTCATAAGTCAAAAATTAGAGAAGTCACATCTGGGCTCCACAGTGCATGAATGTAGCTAACATTTAATAACAGTAACAGTAACAGTAACAGTAACAATAACAACAACAACAACAACAACAACAACAACAACAACAATAATAATAATAATAATAATAATAATAATAATAATAATAATAATAATAATAATAATAATAATAATAATAAAGTTGGAAGGGACCTTGGAGGTCATCTGGTCCAACCCCCTGCTCAGGAAGGAAACCCTACACCATTTCAGACAAATGGCTGTCCAGTCTCTTCTTAAAAACTTCCAGTGTTGGAGCATTCACCGCTTCTGGAGTCAGGTTGTTCCACTGGTTAATTGTTTAACTGTCAGGAAGTTTCTCCTTAGTTCTAGGTTGCTTCTCTCCTTGATCAGTTTCCATCCGTTGCTTCTCGTCCTGCCTTCAGGCGCCTTGGAAAATAGCTTGACTCCCTCTCCTTTGGGGCAGCCCCTGAGATACTGGAATACTGCTATCCTGTCCCCCCTCATCCTTCTCTTCGTTAAACTAGACATACCCAATTCCAGCAGCCGTTCCTTATATGCTTTAGCCTATGCAGATCAAGCATTAGCTCTCTATCTCAAGCAATTCCTAGCAACCTAATGCCACATTTACCCAAGAAACTTAATCTGCTTGCTAACTGAATATGCTGGGTTCACTTAACAAGTGAAAGTACTGAAATTCATTAGCTAAATTAAAGGTAAAAAGTTTTCCTGTCTGGTCGTATCCAACTCTAGAGGGTTGTGCTCGTCTCCATTTCTTAGCCGAAGGATCCAACATTGCCCAAAGACATTTTCCAAGGTCATGCGGCCAGCATGACGATACACCGAGGCGCACAGAACTCTTCTACGTTCCCACTGAAGTGGTAGCTATTCATCTACTCGCACTTGCCTGCTTTCAAACTGCTAGTTGGGCAGGAGCTGGGGCAAGGAACGGGAGCTCACCCTGTCTCGAACTGGGACTGTCAGCTTTTCCGCTAACAAGCTCAGCATCTTTAACAGCTGGGCCATTGCGCTCCCTATTAAGCTAAATCGATTAACATTAAATAAGGTTTGCTTGCGGTGATAATTTCTCCGTTCTGCCGGGTGTATTTCGAGGGAACCTCTGATTGTAGTCAACCTTGCACCGTCCTGGTGCTTTTTGGAAAGAACTGTTTCATTCCTAGCCTGGAATTGATAAGGAGAAAGGGAGCAACAGATCCCCCCAGTTTGCTACATCCCTTTTGTAGGAGAGACTGCCTGTTGGACAGGTGAGACTTATTACTCGGAGTAAGAAAAGCTTCACCTGTGGAAATGGTCTCCTTTGGAAGCATCTGTGTCTGTTCCCCCCACCCACCCCCCAGGCAGCTTTTCGGAGTCCTTTATCCCCAGGCTGGCAGAGAGACTTCTGCAAATCTCTGCAGTCAACATTATTGCTTTAGGATAGCCATTAAAATTCCATTTGGAGACACCCAAGGTGAGCAGTCTCTCTTGCTTCAACTCTTTTTCAAGGTCCTCTGGTTGGAGAGCAAACTTTCTTTGAATAAAAATGCTCAGCCCCATGGATAAAACATGAGAGTTGGACTAAGCAAGCAAAAGCCCTCAACCAGGGCGTTGGCCGATGTTGGCTGGAAGAAGGAAAAGGAGAAGGAGAAATACAGGATCCGCGATCCACAGTCGTTCCTCGCTGAAGGCCCCCCAAGCGAAACAGAAGAAGAGTAACTCTCTACAGACTGAGCCGGCCCCATTACCTACACAGAAAAAAAAACAACACATAGAAGGGAATAGGGGGTGGAAAGAGGAGCCCATTTCCCCAAAAAACCCACTACAGCTTTCAATAGGGTATATTGAAAAATGCAGCATGCAAGGGAGGACACGGTTTTCCTCCTTTAACCTCTCATTTTCATCCCAAGACGATCAAAACTGCAAACAAGCCCAGATGAAATTACCATCTCCCAAAAGATTATCTACTGGTATTCTAGCCATCATTCAGACTATATATTTTTTTTGGGGGGGGGGGGAAGGGAAAGAAGACGGGGGTGTCAGTTGGCATCAACGTTCAGGATGGTGTGAAATAAGATGATGCGCTAAGCCACTAAGCCCCAGGCAAGTGACAAATTTATCAGCATCCCACCTACTTGAAACCGGCTTTGCTAACTTTCTCCTTGTTATCCCTCCCTTTTCAGTCACTGGTTCAGGGGCAAATGCGAATGCACAAATACTCATGCATTGTTCCAACTACAGGTAGTCTTACGATGTACGCCCACAATCGAGCCCCAAGTTAATTAGGACGGTCACTAAATATATTGCTGTAAGTCAAGAACTACTTGTGTTTTCCCCATCAATGCGCACATAAGCCACTGACTGGATTTGTATGAGAACTGAATCCAGCCAGTTCATTGTAAAACATTGACGAGATGGATTGCAACCAGCCTGCCTTCCATAGAAGATCTCTGAAATTGTGTGGGTCAGAAGGAAGGCTGAGAAGACATCTGCAGGCCTCACACCCTGGACCCTGATTCTTTCAGCGTCTTCCTTCAGGACGGCAGTAAAGGGCAATGTAGGCCAAGACAACAAGACACAGGGATGGGAGGGAGGTTCCCTCGTGCTGTCACTCTGCTGAACCCCTAATTCTCACAATGCTGTCTAATATCTATGCATATGTGCCTGTCTACTATACCTGTAGTACTATCACTTGTCCTTATTATCTTCTTTACTCCCCATTCTTATTGGAATAATGATGATGATGCTTTGCGTGTACACTGAGAGTTACTGCACCAAAGACAAATTGTGTGTTTAATCACACTTGGCCAATAAAGAATAATTCTATTCTATTCTATTCTATTCTATTCTATTCTATTCTATTCTATTCTATTCTATTCTATTATTCTCTTCTCTTCTATTATTACATTACATCTATTCTATTATTACATTACATCTATTCTATTCTATTCTGTTCTATATTATTACATTACATCTATTCTATTCTATTCTATTCTATCTATTCTTTTTTTTTTTTTTTTTTTTTTTTTTTTTTTTTTTTTTTTTTTTTTTTTTTTTTTTTTTTTTTTTTTTTTTTTTTTTTTTTTTTTTTTTTTTTTTTTTT
>NW_015386220.1:248751-255307 GCF_001527695.2 Protobothrops mucrosquamatus | reverse complement strand
AGTTCTCGCCTACATCGTCCATATAGGACGACTCGGGAACTCAACTCCTACCCCGGGCAGCTCACCGATCCCCTTATGCCCAGGGGAAAGGTATCAAGCCGTTTGACAGCAGATGCTGGCTGTCAAACCGGCTTTTACGCAAAACAGGCGGGAGGCAGCAAACAGCTGCGACCAGCGAAATCGCCTGCCACCGGAAGTGTATTCTATCTATTCTATTATTACATTGCATCTATTCTATTCTATTCTATTCTATTCTATTCTATTCTATTCTATTCTATTCTATTCTATATTATTACATTACATCTATTCTATTCTTTTCTATTCTATTCTATTATTACATCACATCTATTCTATTCTATTTTATTCTATTCTATATTATTACATTACATCTATTCTATTCTATTCTATTATTACATCTATTCTATTCTATTCTATTATTACATTACTTCTATTCTATTCTATTCTATTACTACATCTATTCTATTCTATTCTATTATTACATCTATTCTATTCTATTCTATTATTACATTACTTCTATTCTATTCTATTCTATTATTACATTACATCTATTCTATTCTATTCTATTATTACATAACATCATTCTATTCTGTTCTGTTCTATTCTATTCTATTATTACATCTATTCTATTCTAGTCTATTCTATTCTATTCTATTCTATTCTATTCTATTCCTTTCATTATTCCTATTATTCCTATGCCTACTCCTATTTTTAGTACAACATAAATTGACAGTATGTCTCATTTGCTTTGCTCCAACTGTTTTAATTTGGGGAAATGGGAGTCCAGAAAAAGGGTAGGGAGAAGATGCGGTTTAAGATAAACATGCCAAAGAGAAAGAAAAAAAAAGAATCTGCTATGCTATTTCCTAAATTTATCCCGGACTGTCCATTCAGTAGAATTGCCTCTTATCAGGTGGAGTGCCTTTGAAACCGCTGGTCAGGCCCTGGAACTGCTGCTTGTGCAAGATGCCATCATCCAATTGTGCGATTACTCTTGTAGCAAAAGTAGCTGACTTCACCAAATGGATCAAAGCCGGCTGTAGCCACGGTGCAATTATGATAATAGTCTGTCTTCCGGTCCTTAGGACAAGGCTGGCTTTATAATGCTTTCTGTGTGTCTTTTATGACCAGCAACCTCGATCCTTGGGGAGGAAGGGGGAAAAAAATCAATGGGACGGTGCACTCATCCCTGCAGCTTCTTTGTTTAATTTATTTTTTATTGCCGCGTCCAGACGAAGATTCAAAGACAGGTTTCAGATTTAGAAACTTTTTTTTTAAAGATCATCTTTGATGATGGTGTGTAGGTCACCCACGTCATTGTCATCCGGGAGGCAAAGGGGTGCCAAAGGTTTCTGCCAAGTTGCAGAGTGAAGACTAAAAACAAAATAAATAAATCCTGAAAAATAAGTTTGGTTTGATAAATGAATGAGTATTTGGGACAGGAAATGCTTTCTAGACAATTGGGGTGTTTTGGAATACAAGTCCCTGATAATGTTACTGATTTAGCACAGGTAGTCCTCAACCTATGACCACAATTGTGTCCCAAATTTCTGTTGCTAAGTGATCCCAAAGATCACTTTTTCACTTTTTCACGAGGCAACTGGACTCTCTGGTTTTTCTTTGAAGACATTTCGCTTCTCATCCAAGAAGCTTCTTCAGCTCTGACTGAATGGTGAGGAATGGATTTATACTCCTTGCAGACAGCTGGTCATTTGCATTTTTGGCGAGTCGTTAATGCTACCTGGAAGCTTATCTATGTCCTCAGAGTCACCAGAGTGGTGCAAATGGGTGTGGAGCCTTCTTGGAACTGTTGAAAGGACTGTGTTGTAGACTGGAGATAGATGATATCTACAACACAGTCCTTTCAGCAGTTCCAAGAAGGCTCCACACCCATTTGCACCACTCAGGTGACCCTGAGGACACAAATAAACCTCCAAGTGGCCTCAATGACTCTCTAAAAGAATGAAAATGACCAGCTGTCTGCAAGGAGTATAAATCCTCCTATATCCCCACCATCCTGTCAGAGCTGAAGAAGCTTCTTGGATGAGAAGCGAAACATCTTCAAAGAAAAACAAGAAAGTCCCGTTGCCTCATGAAAAAGTATCTTTGGGATAACTATGACCTGGATGACTGAGAACCTCCATAGACATGTTGCTAAGTGAGATGTTTGCGAAGTGAATTTTTGTTCTTAGTTGTTAAGTGAATCACTGCGGTCATTAAGTTAGCAACACAGTTGTTAAGTGAATCTGGCTTCCCCATTGACTTTGCTTGCAAAAGGGAATCATATAACCTNTCGTCTCCATTTCTTAGCCGAAGGATCCAACATTGCCCAAAGACATTTTCCAAGGTCATGCGGCCAGCATGACGATACACCGAGGCGCACAGAACTCTTCTACGTTCCCACTGAAGTGGTAGCTATTCATCTACTCGCACTTGCCTGCTTTCAAACTGCTAGTTGGGCAGGAGCTGGGGCAAGGAACGGGAGCTCACCCCGTCTCGAACCGGGACTGTCAGCTTTCCCGCTGACAAGCTCAGCATCTTTAACAGCTGGGCCATTGCGCTCCCTATTAAGCTAAATCGATTAACATTAAATAAGGTTTGCTTGCGGTGATAATTTCTCCGTTATGCACGGTGTATTTCGAGGGAAACTCTGATTGTAGTCAACCTTGCACCGTCCTGGTGCTTTTTGGAAAGAACTGTTTCATTCCTAGCCTGGAATTGATAAGGAGAAAGGGAGCAACAGATCCCCCCAGTTTGCTACATCCCTTTTGTAGGAGAGACTGCCTGTTGGACAGGTGAGACTTATTACTCGGAGTAAGAAAAGCTTCACCTGTGGAAATGGTCTCCTTTGGAAGCATCTGTGTCTGTTCCCCCCACCCTCCCCAGGCAGCTTTTCGGAGTCCTTTATCCCCAGGCTGGCAGAGAGACGTCTGCAAATCTCTGCAGTCAACATTATTGCTTTAGGATAGCCATTAAAATTCCATTTGGAGACACCCAAGGTGAGCAGTCTCTCTTGCTTCAACTCTTTTTCAAGGTCCTCTGGTTGGAGAGCAAACTTTCTTTGAATAAAAATGCTCAGCCCCATGGATAAAACATGAGAGTTGGACTAAGCAAGTAAAAGCCCTCAACCAGGGCGTTGGCCGATGTTGGCTGGAAGGAGGAAAAGGAGAAGGAGAAATACAGGATCCGAGATCCACAGTCGTTCCTCGCTGAAGGCCCCCCAAGCGAAACAGAAGAAGAGTAACTCTCTACAGACTGAGCCGGCCCCATTACCTACACAGAAAAAAAACAACACATAGAAGGGAATAGGGGGTGGAAAGAGGAGCCCATTTCCCCAAAAAACCCACTACAGCTTTCAATAGGGTATATTGAAAAATGCAGCATGCAAGGGAGGACACGGTTTTCCTCCTTTAACCTCTCATTTTCATCCCAAGACGATCAAAACTGCAAACAAGCCCATCCTGAAATTACCATCTCTCAAAAGATTATCTACTGGTATTCTAGCCATCATTCAGACTATATATTTTTTTGGGGGGGGGGGGAAGGGAAAGAAGACGGGGGTGTCAGTTGGCATCAACGTTCAGGATGGTGTGAAATAAGATGATGCGCTAAGCCACTAAGCCCCAGGCAAGTGACAAATGTATCAGCATCCCACCTACTTGAAACCGGCTTTGCTAACTTTCTCCTTGTTATCCCTCCCTTTTCAGTCACTGGTTCAGGGGCAAATGCGAACGCACAAATACTCATGCATTGTTCCAACTACAGGTAGTCTTACGATGTACGCCCACAATCGAGCCCCAAGTTAATTAGAACGGTCACTAAATATATTGCTGTAAGTCAAGAACTAGTTTTCCCCATCAATGCGCACATAAGCCGACTGGATTTGTATGATAACTGAATCCAGCCAGTTCATTGTAAAACATTGACGAGATGGATTGCAACCAGCCTGCCTTCCCTAGAAGATCTCTGAAATTGTGTGGGTCAGAAGGAAGGCTGAGAAGACATCTGCAGGCCTCACACCCTGGACCCTGATTCTTTCAGCGTCTTCCTTCAGGACGGCAGTAAAGGGCAATGTAGGCCAAGACAACAAGACACAGGGATGGGAGGGAGGTTCCCTCGTGCTGTCACTCTGCTGAACCCCTAATTCTCACAATGCTGTCTAATGTCTATGCATATGTGCCTGTCTACTATATCTGTAGTACTATCACTTGTCCTTATTATCTTCTTTACTCCCCATTCTTATTGGAATAATGATGATGATGCTTTGCGTGTACACTGAGAGTTACTGCACCAAAGACAAATTGTGTGTTTAATCACACTTGGCCAATAAAGAATAATTCTATTCTATTCTATTCTATTCTATTCTATTATTCTCTTCTCTTCTATTATTACATTACATCTATTCTATTATTACATTACATCTATTCTATTCTATTCTGTTCTATATTATTACATTACATCTATTCTATTCTACTCTATTCTATTCTATTCTATTCTATTCTATTCTATTCTATTCTATCTATTCTATTATTACATTGCATCTATTCTATTCTATTCTATTCTATATTATTACATTACATCTATTCTATTCTATTCTATATTATTACATTACATCTATTCTATTCTTTTCTATTCTATTCTATTATTACATCACATCTATTCTATTCTATTTTATTCTATTCTATATTATTACATTACATCTATTCTATTCTATTCTATTCTATTCTATTATTACATCTATTCTATTCTATTCTATTATTACATTACTTCTATTCTATTCTATTCTATTACTACATCTATTCTATTCTATTATTACATCTATTCTATTCTATTCTATTATTACATTACTTCTATTCTATTCTGTTCTGTTCTATTCTATTATTACATCTATTCTATTCTATTCTATTCTATTCTATTCTATTCTATTCTATTCTATTCCTTTCATTATTCCTATTATTCCTATGCCTACTCCTATTTTTAGTACAACATAAATTGACAGTATGTCTCATTTGCTTTGCTCCAACTGTTTTAATTTGGGGAAATGGGAGTCCAGAAAAAGGGTAGGGAGAAGATGCGGTTTAAGATAAACATGCCAAAGAGAAAAAAAAAAAGAATCTGCTATGCTATTTCCTAAATTTATCCCGGACTGTCCATTCAGTAGAATTGCCTCTTATCAGGTGGAGTGCCTTTGAAACCGCTGGTCAGGCCCTGGAACTGCTGCTTGTGCAAGATGCCATCATCCAATTGTGTGATTACTCTTGTAGCAAAAGTAGCTGACTTCACCAAATGGATCAAAGCCGGCTGTAGCCACGGTGCAATTATGATAATAGTCTGTCTTCCGGTCCTTAGGACAAGGCTGGCTTTATAATGCTTTCTGTGTGTCTTTTATGACCAGCAACCTCGATCCTTGGGGAGGAAGGGGGAAAAAAATCAATGGGACGGTGCACTCATCCCTGCAGCTTCTTTGTTTAATTTATTTTTTATTGCCGCGTCCAGACGAAGATTCAAAGACAGGTTTCAGATTTAGAAACTTTTTTTTTTAAAGATCATCTTTGCTGATGGTGTGTAGGTCACCCACGTCATTGTCATCCGGGAGGCAAAGGGGTGCCAAAGGTTTCTGCCAAGTTGCAGAGTGAAGACTAAAAACAAAATAAATAAATCCTGAAAAATGAGTTTGGTTTGATAAATGAAGGAGTATTTGGGACAGGAAATGCTTTCTAGACAATTGGGGTGTTTTGGAATACAAGTCCCTGATAATGTTACTGATTTAGCACAGGTAGTCCTCAACCTACGACCACAATTGTGTCCCAAATTTATGTTGCTAAGTGATCCCAAAGATGCTTTTTCAGGAGGCAACTGGACTGTCTTGTTTTTCTTTGAAGACCTTTTGCTTCTCATCCAAGAAGCTTCTTCAGCTCTGACTGAATGGTGAGGAATGGATTTATACTCCTTGCAGACAGCTGGTCATTTGCATTCTTTTGGCACGTCGTTAATGCTATCTATGTCCTCAGGGTCACCTGTGTGGTGCACATGGGTGTGGAGCCTTCTTGGAACTGTTTAAAGGACTGTGTTGTAGACTGGAGATGGATGATGTCTACAACACAGTCCTTTCAGCAGTTCCAAGAAGGCTCTATACCCATTTGCACCACTCAGGTGACCCTGAGGACACAAATAAACCTCCAAGTGGCCTCAATGACTCTCTAAAAGAATGAAAATGACCAGCTGTCTGCAAGGAGTATAAATCCTCCTATATCCCCACCATCCTGTCAGAGCTGAAGAAGCTTCTTGGATGAGAAGCGAAACATCTTCAAAGAAAAACAAGAAAGTCCCGTTGCCTCGTGAAAAAGTATCTTTGGGATAACTATGACCTGGATGACTGAGAACCTCCATAGACATGTTGCTAAGTGAGATGTTTGCGAAGTGAATTTTTGTTCTTAGTTGTTAAGTGAATCACTGCGGTCATTAAGTTAGCAACACAGTTGTTAAGTGAATCTGGCTTCCCCATTGACTTTGCTTGCAAAAGGGAATCATATAACCT
>NW_015386220.1:246738-248524 GCF_001527695.2 Protobothrops mucrosquamatus | reverse complement strand
TGAAAAAGTATCTTTGGGATAACTATGACCTGGATGACTGAGAACCTCCATAGACATGTTGCTAAGTGAGATGTTTGCGAAGTGAATTTTTGTTCTTAGTTGTTAAGTGAATCACTGCGGTCATTAAGTTAGCAACACAGTTGTTAAGTGAATCTGGCTTCCCCATTGACTTTGCTTGCAAAAGGGAATCATATAACCTGGGATTTTGCCACCGTCATAAATGTGAACCAGTCGCCAAGCATCTGAATTTGGATCACGTGACCCCAGGGATGCTGCTACCGCCATACATGTGAACAACGGCCCTACGTCCCTTTTTTCAGTGCCATTGTGACTTCCATCACTAAACAAAGCATTGTAAGTCAAGGATTACCTGTATATACTGTTTGCAAAACCAGACGTTTCTTTCTCCCTCCCCCCCCCAAAAAAGTTTTTAGCCACTGGAACCATTTTTCCCAGTTGGTTGGATAAACAATGCCCTTCATTTCCAATTAACATAACCAGAGTCTCAAAGAGTTAAGAAAACAAAAACAAATAAACAGTACGTTTCTGATTTAGCTCTGATACTTTGGTCTGCAAACTGTTGACGGAAATTACCAGCCAAAGACTATTTCAATATGATCCCATATTCCTGGTTTTTTGTTTTTGAACGAAGTGTAACTTCAGCCAAATAATAATAATAATAATAATAATAATAATAACAACAACAACAACAACAACAACAACAACAACAACAACAACAATAATAATAATAATAATAATAATAATAATAATAATAATAATAATAATAATAATAATAATAATAATAATAAAGTTGGAAGGGACCTTGGAGGTTATCTAGTCCAACCCCCTGCTCAGGCAGGAAACCCTATACCATTTCAGACAAATGGCTGTCCAGTCTCTTCTTAAAAATTTCCAGTGTTGGAGCATTCACCACTTCTGAAGGCAGATTGTTCCACTGGTTAATTGTTCTAACTGTCAGGAAATTTCTCCTTAGTTCTAAGTTGCTTCTCTCTTTGGTTAGTTTCCATCCATGGCTTCTTGTTTTGCCTTCAGGTGCTTTGGAGAAAAGCTTGACTCCCTCTTCTTTGGGGCAGCCCCTGAGATATTGGAAGACTGCTATCATGTCCCCCCTCGTCCTTCTCTTCATTAAACTAGACATACCCAATTCCATCAGCTTTTCCTTATATGCTTTAGCCTCCAGTCCCCTAATCATCTTTGTTGCTCTTCTCTGTACTCTTTCTAGAGTCTCAACAATAAATGCATGAAGCAAAAAAGAAAGTTTTATAAGTATTACCCCCTTCAGAAACAAACCCAAACACACACTCACATCAGAGTGTAATTCTAGTCTTAAGAAAACGGAGAAAAAAATTTAGGCTCTCTTTAGCCTTTCCTGCTCCCCGTATTTGAAAGGCTAAATTTCTTCCCCTCCAATCTTTTTTTTTCTTCCAGAGGAGATGCTTCAGGTGGGTGTTGGGGGTTGAGGTTTTTTTCACGTCTTCCCCCAGAGATACAATTTTCTCCTGGGTTTTTGAAACTTCCCACAGAAGTGGCTGCCGTTAGAAAATGTTGCTTGACCTAGTCTAGTCCAGCACTTTGCCCACCAAGGCTGACAGAAAGGTTATGAAATTTTAATTTGTCTGAAAGCAAGAAACAAGAATAATTGGAGCCCAAGTGTCTGCAGGAGGCTGGGTACCAGGAATGAAGAACTGGATGGAACAGCGCTGCAGTACTTTAAAGGCCACAGAAGTTCCTTCAATGGAGAGAGAGAGAGAGAGAGAGAGAGAGA
>NW_015386220.1:234199-246611 GCF_001527695.2 Protobothrops mucrosquamatus | reverse complement strand
CATCCATCTGCTAGGATTGATGCTACAAGTTTGTTGTTGCTCTGAGCTCATATTATTTTGCTCAGTAAGCCTGCTTTTCTTTCTCTTTTTTGGCATAACAAACAAGGAGGAAAAAATAACAAAAGGATTCAGATAGGTTTCCGAAACATGTGGATAATGGCAAAGTTACTGGAAAAGCGCCATTAAAAACAAACAAAAAAGCAGAAAAATCTGACTCACAGAAACGCATGCAGCATTAATACCTCCTTTCTAATTAAATTCCATCAGAAATAATATACCGGGTATTTTTATCCCTCTCCTTCTTCTGCCCCTCTCATCTTTTTGATTAACTCTCTTCCTGTGTTAGGAATTACAGTGTGTGACCTCTAACTTTGCTCAAGATCTGGATTCTTTAATATTCACGTTGCGAACCGGGGCTCTTTGCGGTACTCAGAAAGGCTGCTTGGGAAGGAGAGGAAAATCTAATTACTCAGAACGTGGGGAGAGGTGATTCATTGTGTTTGCCTTGGAAACGAGTGGCACCACCTTGGAGCCACAATCCAGCCACCTTGACAGTTGTGTTCGCTCGGAATGGATTACCGCACCCTTCCGATTCCATTACCAGCCTTCCTCTCCAGCGAATTATCTCGGAGAGATCAGACAATCGATCTTCAAGCTATGGGATCCTGTGGGAAAGCATGCAAAGCTTTAGGGATCTCTCACGCAGGAGGTTTCGGTCTACCTAATTTAAACTTACTCAGAAACGGTATTTCACCCTGGAGCTGTGACTGAGGAGGAAGGGGTCCCCCTGGATGTGAGGAGGGGGTGTGTGAGGAGGGGGCATAGTACACTTCACACACACACACACACAATCACCATCCTTCCCTTCTCTTCTGTCCTCCTGCAGGGGTGCAACCAAGCAAATATTGTAAATCTCTTCCGTGTAATCCCAGCGCTCCTATTAGAGGTGTATAAGGGGGGGTGAACATTATGCAGTTTGATGTATTAGACAACATCAAAGGGGCTCCTACAGAAGAACAATGTTCCTTTCTTTTCTTTTCTTTTCTTTTTCTGGGACATTTGCACAGAATAACTGCTCTGCTTAGCCTTCGTTAGTTGCCCGGAAAGCAACATTTTCGTGTCAGCGGTGGAAGCTTCTGCAAAAGATGCAGCTTTTGTGTCTGTCTCGGCTCATGTCCTTACCCAGCACTGCCGTGTTCCAAGCATTCAGGGGAAAAAAAAAAAGGATCATGTTCCAGGGTCGTTTTGATATAACCTACCAGTTTTTAATAGCACGTCATTCTATTTCGGCCTTCCCCAGTCTGGTTTTATTTATTTACTAGCTGTACCCGGCCACGCGTTGCTGTGGCTCAGTCTGATTAAATGGAAAAGAAAGAAAAGAGAAAGCGCACGTTTGTAATATGTTTAATTTCACAATGCTCGTGGGAATGCTTTTACATCCAACAGATGGTGCTGTTTTTCAAAAAAAGCATGTTTTTACCTGTCACAGGTGTGACATCTATATAATAGTAGGTATATAAAAACACGCGCGTATTCGAATGCAACGTTGTGTCAAAATTTCAAAGCAATCGGTGAAGAACTTTCGGAGATTTAAGATTTTGAACAAACGAACATTTACATTTTTATTTATATATATAAGATTTATTATATCGTGCCTTTATTGCTTTATAAATAAACTAAGGCAGCAAATGTAGCTAATATTCTATCCTCCACAACAACAACCCAGTGAGGTTGTTGAGAGTTGAGTGATTGAGAGAGAGTGATTGGGTTGAGAGAGGATGATTCGTCTCAAGTCATCCAGCCACAGCGTTCATGCCTGAAGCTGGACTAGAACTCACCACTTCCTGGTGATTGGCCCAACATTACCCAGCCAGATTTCATGCCTAAGGCAGGACTAGCAATAGCAGTAGTACTTAAACTTATATACCGCTTCACAGTGCTTTACAGCCCTCTCTAAGCGATTTACAGAGTCAGCCTGTTGCCCCCAACAATCTGGGTCCTCATTTTACTGACCTCGGAAGGATGGAAGGCTGAGTCAACCTTAAGCCAGTCAGGATCGAACTCCTGGCAGTGGGCAGAGTTAGCCTGCAATACTGCATTCTAAGCACTGGGAAGGAAGGAAGGAAGGAAGGAAGGAAGGAAGGAAGGAAGGAAGGAAGGAAGGAAGAAAGGAAGGAAGGGCAATAGCACTTAGACTTATATACCGCTTCACAGTGCTTTACAACCCTCTCTAAGCGGTTGACAGAGTCAGCCTGTTGCCCCCCAACAATCTGGGTCCTCATTTTACTGACCTCAGAAGGGTGAAAGGCAGAGTCCACTTTGAACCGGTCAAGATCGAACTGTTGAACTGCGGGAAGTCGACAGTCAGCAGAAGTAGCCTGCAGTACTATATTCTAACCACTGCGCCACACAACTAGAATTCACAGGTCCCAAGTGCTTGGCCCAAAGTCACCCAGCCAGTTTTTATGCCTAGGACGAAACTTCAACTCACAGTCTCCTTGTTTGTTGCCTGTTGTTTTTACCACTAGACCAAACTGGCTCTCTTTCTTAATTCACCATCATCCCCTTTTGGATATGCGACTGAGAATTTAAATGAAAACCCTGGGAGATTTGACAATAATTCACGATTAGTTAAGCATTATATGACAGATGTATAACTCAAAACCATTATTTGTTAGTGCTTCTGCCAGGATTCCCCTTTTAAAAAGAAAACACACACACACACACACACACACACAAACCAAAACCCCAAACAAAAAACACATGATTAATAGCATCAAAACTTTAAAAGCATTTTCTCAGAAATAATCTGATAACAAGCTCTTCTGTTTTATTTGAGAAATAATCACAATCATCCTGATTTGGGGAAGTTAGGTGATGGATTTGGTTCTGTTTGTTCCAGTAACTTTTTTTTTAAGGAATCCTGTATTGTTTTGTTTTTCCCCTTGAAATCCAACCAGGCTATTTAGTACAGGACAAAATTACCCTGCTCCCCAGATTGCGGGCAAGAATGCAGTTGTCAGTGTATTCTCCCAAACTGCAAAAACTTCCTTAATTTCTCATTCTTTCTCCTTCTTTTACTTTCTGTGTCTGGGTTCACACATTGCTGTAGATCATAAGGCAGTTACTTGTTCATAGCTCAGTGAGATGCGTTAACCACGTTTGGTTGAATAAACTGAAATAGCTGGGGGGGGTCACTCCCTGCACTAATGATGATTTACAGATCATCACGGCTTGATTCCTGCAGCATATTAAACTGAAATCAAGGAGACTCAGTCTAAACCTTGTTTGTTATAGCGTGCATAAAGGATCGTGGTTGGTTCCATAGAATATATTTCCCAGGAATTATCCAGAAGCTGTTCCACTAGGCTGCTTTGAAGAGAGAAATAATAAAAAAAAATCTTTATAAGTTAAAAAATTGATTCCTGCATCTTCCTGCTCTCCTTTGCCCATCATGTTTATTTTATTTACTATATGTTGGCTTTGTAGATGATAAACCTAAAAGGAGAGTTGCAATGTTTTTATCGATCAGTAAGTTAAATTAGGATCTTTTCAATAAAGTCTGGGTTACAAATGCTTTCATAGCATCCTACTTGTAGGCTTGACAAGTGAAAATTAGCCATTTCCCCTTTTCTTCCTAAAGTGTTGTGCGTTACATAATGCAACAGAAATGGGAAACAGGGAACTATATTTAATTCTATCTTTGTTAATGCCTATTTTCTAAACCCTTTGAATTGTCCTCAACACGTGTGGACAGTATGTCCATTCATCTTTAGCTCCACAAATACTTCATCCATTCTTTCATGGGGAATAGCGAGAGAGGCCAAAGGAACTTGAACAATCCAAAAGAATGTTTAATAGCAAGTCGTTATTTATACATTGTTGTCATTATTTGATTGTTTGGTATGTGTGTCTTTTCTATTTTAGTTTTGTATCTGTTTTCTTTTAAACTAAAACAAGAGAGTGTTTTGTTTTATAATTGTATCCATATTGAAGAGAGGTGAAAGTAATTGGTTTATACGTACATACACACACACACATATGTATGTGTTTTGGGGTGGAGGTTGTGTCACTTTTTAAACTTTCTTTGTTGTCCCCCTTCCACCCCTTTCCCCTTTTTATTGCAGTTTTGTCTTTTAACTTTTTCTTTTTGAAGCTCAATAAAATCTTTACCAAAAACGAAATAGTGGGACACATTAGCATCACGCCTGGTTTTAAGCTACTTGCACCTGGTTGCTACGAATCGTTTTTCTATCGACAATCTCTTTTATGGATTCTACTCAGGATCTACTAAGGTTCAGAGGTCTCTCAGTCCTGCCTTAGTAGCTCATCCTTTCTGGTGAAATTCTTGAATCAGAATGAATAAGCAACATTAGATTTCATCTAGGCAAGAAACATAGCAAAAGTAGCTTTGCAAGATGTTCAATCTTTGTCATTCTTCCGAAGGATTTTAGAAAGCTTTTGTTTGCTGGTGTTTGGTTTTTGAAAAATGCATTTAATAAGCCGTGCTTTTCGTTGTTTGTTTGTTTTTTGTTACTTTTATGCACAAACTCAGTGGAACGAGAAAAATCAATTAGGCAAAATTAGCTTGTGCAGCTAAGCTATAACCATTTATTGAACAGTTATGCTCAGAGACCATAAGTTCAGGGGATGACCTTAAAATTCCCAGTCCATTTGGCTAGTGGAAAGCAAGATAATGTTAGAGTTTAATATGTTTAATTTCCAGGAGGATTAAAACACCAAGTATTTTCAGATTATTTCCTAGGAGTATTTAATGGTGCTGCATAAATCCAGTTCTTAAAGAGGCCGCAACTCAAGTTGCCTAGTTAATACAAAATATCAGGCTGCTATTTAATAGGGCTATTTTAGTCTGTTAACTTAGCATCCGTGCTTTTAGACTTCAGAGGAAGACAATTCCTCTAAACAGCTTCTGCGGAGAGGTAGAAAATGGACTTCCATCTGTTCTAAGCAGCCTCTCAAAGCCTGACTCCTAATCACTATGTGGACATATCCTTAGGCATCTGTTACCAACTACAATAATGAAAACAAGTGATGACATATACGCCTTGTTGTAACGATCCAAACCTTGACATTTCATACTTACGTTCCAATATCAGACCAGTATATAAAGCATGGAGTTTGTGTTGTGACGCACGTTTTTCCTTTTGCCCAACACTTGTTCTTCATCACACACATGAACTGTTTTAAGAAAGGAAACCGTGTTCGTTTATGACAGCCGTATTTCCTCTTCTTCTCCTGAAGTGAGAAAAGAGGCGATTTGAATTTTGCTGGACCAAAATTAAGCATCATCAACCTAAATCATCACTAAATCTAATTGAGACATAGGGCTGGTTAATTCAGTACTGGTCAACCTTGGCCGCTTCAAGAGGGCTGGGGGATTCTGGGAGTTGAAGTCCACCCGTCTTGAAGTTGTCATGGGCTAACCAGTCACTGTGTTGGTGCAAAGTTACGGCACTGAAAAAAAAGTGACTTATGACAGTTTGTCACACTTACGACCGTTGCAGCATCTCTATGGTCACGTGATCAAAATTGAGATGCTTGGCAAGTGGCTCATATTTATGACCATTGCAATATCCTGGGGTCATGTGATCACTTTCTGCAAGAGCACAGAGGCTCACATGGTTAGGTTGTTGGGTTGGAGGTTAGCAAACCCGCGTTCGAGATCTGAGTGCTGCTGCGTGGCGGGGTGAGTTCCTGTCACTTGCTCCAGCTCCTTGATGGGGATATGAAAGAAGCCCTTACGGATGTCCCCCGGGCAATGGTGATGTCACCAGTTCATCCTTTCAACCTGGAAGTGCCTTAGATGGTGCCTCCAACACGAATGGGATGGGATCTTCCGATAAGGCTCAACACACATTTGACTCTGAGGACACAAGAGAAAGCTCCAAGCAGCCTCAACGACTCTCTAACAGAAGGCAAATGACCAGTCATTGAGGCCACTTGGAGGTTTGTCTGTGTTGGAGGGATATGAAATCATCTATCTCCTGTCTACAACACAGTCCTTTCAGCAGATCCAAGAAGGCTCCAGACCCATTTGCACTACTCAGGTGGCCCTGAGGACACAAATAAACCTCCAAGTGGCCTCAACGACTCTGTAAAAGAAATGCAAATGACCAGCTGTCTGCAAGGAAGATAAATCCCTCCCTTCCCCACCATCCAGTCAGAGCTGAAGAAGCTTCTTGGATGAGAAGCAAAAGGTCTTCAAAGAAAAACAAGACAGTCCAGTTGCCTCCTGAAAAAGCACCTTTGGGACAACCCTGACCTGGATGACTGAGCATCTCCATAGACATCGACCTTTTGATAAGCAAAGTCAGTGGGGAAGCCAGATTCACTTTACAACCGGGTGCCTAACTTAGCCAGTGCAGTGATTCACTTAACAACCGTGGCAGGAAGGTGGTAAAATGGGGCAAAAAAGTCACTAAACAAACGTCTCGCACAGCCACAGAAATTTGATGCTCAACGGTGGTCGTATGTCTTCGTGTCTTTGCTTCACATGCTTCCTCACCCCTGACTGCTCATCTCCCCGGGGAAGGGGGTGTTTTTCATTTTGATGAATGTACGACTACAAATGGAGAGAAGGGAGTTACGATGAGCACGAATCCCAAGCCACCTCTTCTGCTGAAATAAGATCTGGTGCCTCTTTTGGAGGCCTGGAATTGTCTCAGGGATGGCATCCCTGTCAGGCAGAGGCTTTGAAGCAGAAGCGAAGGAGACTCGAGTTAGATCGAAGCCGAAGAGAGAGGCTTCCAAGGGCACCTTAGGAGGAGATCAAGTAAGTGGTAATGAAGGAGTTATTGCTACGGAGAGCAGCGGCATTCAGGGGTCCCTCCTGAATTTGGAAGAATTGTGGACAGCTGTGAGAACTGAAGGGGAGGGCTAATGGAAAGGGTCCCCCACTCCTGCAGGTCAGCTTGGCAGAAGATGTCACTCATGGCCAACCTTCTTTGGAGAAAGCTCTGCTTACAACAGCTGCACAATGCCTTGTCGGAAAGGTCGCTCTCTTCAAAATTCAGAACGGATACTTCCTTTCCCCCTTTTGCCCCGTTTTCTCTTTTACTTTTTCATAGATACGCTCAAAGCAGAAACTGACTTGGCTCGCCAATCAGTAATTTAATACCCCATCAGCAAAATGTAACTTCTACAGGTAGACTCACAGCCCCGTTTTACGACCTTCCTTGCGGCGGTGAAGTTGGTCACACGGCTGTCAAGTGAACCTGGCTTCCCCATTGACTTTGCTTGTCAGAAGGTCACAAAAAGGGGATCACGTGTCCCCGGGGATGCTGCAACCGTCATACATGTGAACCAGTTGCCAAGCATCTGAATTTTGATTGTGTGACCATTGGGGGTGCTGCACCGGCCTGAGGTCACTTTCTTCAGTGCCGTTGCGATTTTGAATGGTCACTAAACAAACTGTTGTAAATCGAGGGCTACCTGTGTTGTGCAGATCCTATCTGTGTAGGTGTCTCTCCCTGAATTGTGACCTCAGCCACTGGGTGAGGGCTCCGTTATGAAAACCAGCCAGAATTATTGAAGGCCACCTGAAGAGACTAGAAGCATTTGAAATGTGGATTTACAGGTGGCTGTTACGTAAAAGCTGGGTTGATAAGATCAGAAATGAGGAGGTGATAAGCCGCCTGGGAAAGCCAAGGGAAATCATCAAAACAATTAAAAAACGAAAGTTGGAATATTTTGGACATGTGATGCGACACCCAGAAAAATACGGCATACTCCATTTAATCCTCCAGAGAAATATTGAAGGCAAACGAGGTCCAGGCAGAAGAAGAAGATCATGGCTTCAAAATCTAAGGGATTGGTTTGGACAAAACTCAGCAGCAGTTTTTCGTGCGGCTGCTGATAAAAACAGGATCGCCAACATGATCGCCAATGTCTGATAACAGATATGGCACAAGAAGAAACAAAGCAGGTAGAACTTCAGTGGGTAATGGCACCCCATGAATTCCTGATAAGATCTTCTCAAAAGGGGTAGACAAGACTTATTTTTTTTTCTTTCAAGGGTCCCATCCCTCATGGCTAATTTGTTGGCCATCACATGATAGATTGGTGGAACTACAAAGGGCAGTAGGGTCAAATCCCATGTAGGTTAGTGCAAAATACGATGTCAACGCTGCCAACATCGGATGTTCTTGCTTTGACAACATATGGAGATGCAACCATTTTCCTTCTTATGTTTTACTCTTAGAGTTAGAGTTAGATGATACTGGGGGGGAAGGAGGAGGAAGATGGGAGTTTAGTTAGACATAACAATACTGTAACTAGTGTGAGAACCAAGGTTTTTTGAAATAAGAGATGATAAGAAATGGCGGATTGGAGAACTGGAGAGAAAGCCTGCATTTCAAACTAATTGGAGAATGTGATTTATGACTGTAAATTAGAGGAGGGAATTGTGCTTTGATATTACAGTATGTGCTCAGGGGAGGGGAATTCAGATTTGGGCTTTGGCTATGTAAGTGCCGATGCGATGCTTCTCGAATAAAGATTCTTTAAGATAAACAATGCCTCGGAGTTCTTTGAAGAGTTTCATCTGTCGGAACCATGACATTCTATTTTAATTGTCTGGGAGCCCCTTCTTTTCTCCTGACCTTTTTTTTTCTCTTTTTCCGCTGCCTTCCCCTTTCTCTCAAGCAACAGACGTGAGGAAGAGCCAGTAGCTCTTATGGGGAGGGTCTCGACTAATTTCTTGCAGAAAGCTTTGGAAATTAAGCTGAGGGCTGTATGAAATTGACCCCGGGGTCACCTGCAGGCTTAAGACTGCAAGTTGCCTGCCCAGCCTCAGGCTATTCATTAACGATCTAGTGTTCCTGATGCTTCTTCAAGAATCCTGCCCTCCCGAGTGGAAGTAATGAAGTAAAAAACATTTAATTTTGACCAGTCGAAAGCAACTGGTAAGGCTGAAGCCTTTCATAATGGAATCTTCAGAGGATACCTGCAAGCCTTCATAAGGTCATCCAGTGTGCATTGTTTCAACAGGTAGGAGCTACTACTGAAGGGATTCATATCTCCATAATCAGAGACTTTTATTACATCCGTTTTCCTGCAGTATCGATAGAACAACCACTTTAATAAAAGCTGCACGGTCTACGAAGAACGTTTGTCGATGAACTGCCTATCTAGTAACAACAATATCTATTTGGTTCAAAGCAGCTGGAAATCTGGAGTGGAGTGGAGTGGAATGGAATGGAATGGAATGGAATAGAATAGAATAGAATAGAATGATAGAATTAAGAATAGAATAGAATAAAATGATAGAATTAAGAATAGAATAATGATACAATAGAACAGAATAGAATGATAGAATTAAGAATATAATAGAAATAGAATATTCTATCATTATTCTATTCTTAATTCTCATAGAATAGAATAAGTGAAGAATAGAATAGAATAGAATAAGTGAATAGAATAGAAACAGAATATAGCAGTGGTGGCGAAACTATGGCACGGGTGCCAGAGGCGGCACTCAGAGCCCTCTCTGTGGGCACGCATGCCGTCGCCCCAGTCCTAGGCCTTCAGCTGGGTTTTATAAAATCTTTTCACTTTAGGCCTCCGCCGCCATGTGCAAAAAAAAAAGTTCAATCAGTCAATTTCAACTTCTCACGGGAAAAAAAAAGATCTTGCAAAGTTGGAATTGATTGATTGAACTTTTTAGTCCCACCCAGTCTGCTGTTACCACCATAGCCATGCCTACCCGGCACCTGACGATGCATAAGTGGGTTTTGGATTGCAGTTTGGGCACTCGGTCTCTAAAAGGTTTGCCATCACTGGAATATAGAATAGAATATTCTATCATTATTCTATTCTATTCTTAATTCTATCATAGAATAGAATAGAATAGAATAGAATAGAATAGAATAGAATAGAATAAGTATAGAATAGAATAGAATAAGTGAAGAATAGAATGGAAACAGAATATAGAATAGAATATTCTATCATTCTATTCTATTCTTAACTCTATCACTATTCTATTCTATTCTATTCTATTCTATTCTATTCTATTCTATTCTATTCTATTCTTCACTTATTCTACTCTACTCTACTCTGCTCTACTCTATTCTATTGACTACAGTTGACCGATCATTCTTTCAAGTTATCATGAAAGAGCAACAATTTTGTTCAAAGGGACCGACGACCATTTTTCTCACCTAGGACTGTTGCAGTATCTCCATGGTCACATGATCAAAATTCATCCGCTTGGCAACAGGTTCATATTTATGACGCAGTAATAGTTAAAAGAACTGTACTAATTTTGGATACAGGTAGTATCCCCGGCTTACGACAACAGAGCTCGACATTTCCACTGCTAAGCTTCGCCGCATTTTACGAACCTTTCTTGCCACAATTGTTGAGCGAATCCCATGTCAAGTCACTAACACGATCGTTAAGCGAATCTGGCTTCTGCTTGCTTGTCAGAAGGTCGCAAAAGGGGATCGCGCGACCCCGGGATCACTGCAACCGTCACCAATACACGCCAGTTGCCAAGGCTCCAAATTTTGATCAGGCGACCACGGAGATGCTGCCACGGCCGTGTGAAAACCGGTCCTATGTCGCTGTTTTCAGGGCCCTTGTAAGTTCAAACGGTCACTAAACAAATGGCTGTAAACCGAGGGCTTCCAGGACTGCCTTTTGAACAAGGATCCCGATAACCTGGCCGACCTCTTTTGCCAGGATCTGTTTGATGCAGATGCCAAGAGAGAAATCTGGGACAAGGCGTGTGTTCTGGGATTCTGCGAAAGGGTCCTCCCCCATCCCTAATGCTTGCTCATTTATAATTTACTTCGGTTTCTCCCCTTCCCGCTCCGGCGTTACAAAATAGAAGGAAAGAAAGACAGAAAGAGAGAGAGAGAACCTCCTCCACAGGAAGTACTAAAGAAAGTTCCTCTTCATGCAAAATTAATGTATGGGATTTGTTACCAGAAAAACGTGGGGAGGCCTCTTAAAAGGAATTAGAGAGAGATGACTATTGATGGCAATTAAGTAATTAAGATTATATGGAGTCTCCAGACTGAGAGTACCGTTTTTTTCCTACCAGACTCTTCATCAGCAGCTTCCGGGCCCTGGTGGGAAGTGGGGATGGGACAAGTGGGGATTAGACCGGGAAAGGGTGATCTATTGAGGGTCCAAGGACCTTCCTGGATTTCTTGGTGAGGCTGAAGGCCGAGAAAGGGTTGATCTGCGTTACAGAGGTGGGTGAGGAGAATCTGGTGGGCTTGGTTTGTCTCCTTCTTAAAACTTAAAACAGAATTACAACCAGAATTTTTGTCGTTAAGCAGGGTGGTCGTTTGGTCGTGTCGCGTCGGATTTTTTCCATCTTCTGTGCCAGGATGGTTAAGCAAATCCCTGCAGTTGTTAATTGAACCTTGAGGTCATTATGTAAATCCAAGTCCCCCCCATCCCCCACCCCCATTGACTTTGCTTGTGGGAAGCTGGCTGGGAAAGTTGCAAATGACGATCGCACAACTCGGGATGCTGCAATCCTCGTTAAATACATGCCGGTTTCCAAGGGCCCAAGTTTTGATCACGTCACCCTGAGGATGCTCCGATGGTTCTAGCAGTGCCTCTGTAACTCTGTCACTAAACAAGTGGTTGTAAGTCAAGGACTGCCTATATATCCTTATGTTCGGGCTTTTATTAATTCTTATTTTCCCCACAGCCAAAGCTTAGGAGGTGAGTTGAGCTGTGAGTGACTGGTCCAGAATCAACCAGTCGGCTTTCGCACGGGAGGTGGGACTATAACTCACCGTCTCCTGGTTTCTGGCCTGGTGCCTTAACCACTAGACCAGAGGTCCCCAACCTTTTGGGCACCAGGGACCGGTTCCGTGGAAAGAGGATTTTCCACGGACCGGAGGGGGCGTGGTTTTGTGTGCTGCCTGCATCTCGTGGATGGGGCTTTGCTTGTTGTGTGGACCGGTGGCTGGCATGCCGTGGCCCGGTACCGGTCCACGGAGTGCAGGGGTTGGGGACCCCTGCACTAGACCAAACTAGCTCTATGCCAGCTTTAAGACTGATTGAAGTCAGCCAAATTGGGGGGCCACGGCAGATGAGGCCCCTGATCGCCAGTTTGTTTTGGCCCATTGGGCTTCTCTCTTATCCCAGTATCAAAAGTTTCCCCAACAGTTTGGATCGACCTCAATGGGCATCTCTGTTCCAAAGGCAAATTCTTTATTTTTATTTTTATTTTATTTATTTATTTATTTATTTTATTTATTAAATTTATATACCGCCCTATCTCCCTTACGGGACTCAGGGCGGTGAACAGGCGATACTAAAAACCACAATAATAAATAAATAGTTTCTGTTCTAAAATCAAATTAAATAACAGGCCTGTTCTAAAAACACCCCATACAAAACCCCCACTAAAACATAATCAAACTACGCC
>NW_015386220.1:179276-233947 GCF_001527695.2 Protobothrops mucrosquamatus | reverse complement strand
TGTTTTTTTTTTGGTTAGGATTGAGAGTGAAGTGCAAAATATTTTGCCTTGTTTTGGCAAGAAGCAGAAAATCATGCTGGATGGTTTTTGCTGCTGCTTTTTGACATCTCATGCCCATATATTTGAAATTTCAAATATATGGGCATGAGATGTCAAAAAGCAGCAGCAAAAACCAAAGCAAAAACCAAAGGATGTTTACTCCAAAGCAAATGGTCCTTTCTCTGTAAAAAAAAAAAAAAAGCAAAAAGAAAAGAAAAGAAAAGCAAAACTTTTGTATAGTATTTCTAAGGTTAAAAAAAAAATAAATCTCTAAGACAGGGGATCTTTTCCTTGATAATATCCTTTTACAAGGATTACTATTTTGGTGCACGTCTGCAAATTAGTGAGGTTTTTCAGTTCCATGTATTTATTTATTTTTTTAACTTTTTTGTAACTTTATTAATTTCCTGCTCTTTTGCATCTCTTTGAACTAAAAATAAAGCTATACCGTTTAAGATGGCTGCAAGCCGTAAGTAAATAAATAAATAAGGCATCTTCTTTGTTGCTTTAAAAACACAAGCTCACCTATCATTGTACTGTGACTGTCAGCAAAGAAGCATTATTAGGCCTTTTTGGTCCACTCTTTTATTTCTTCAGAAAAATTCAAGGAAAAGCAACTTTTTCCAGGTAACTGATGCCCTCTTTTGGTGAAACATAAAACTTCCTAGCCAACAGAAATTCAAGAGACACAGGGCTGCCTGCACTGAGGTCAGTCTGCAGGCAGTTATTCGTTGCATTTGACCGGGAGGAAAGTGTGTTGCACACCATGGTGCTGCAATAATACAACAGAGATTTATGACCTTAAAATAGCAGCTTGGTTCAAGGAAATTTCATGAGAACAAAAAAAAAAGCAATGCAAAGAGCCAACTTAGAACCAAGAAGAAATTTCTTGACAGTGAGAACAATTAATCAGTGGAATTGCTGGCCTCCAGAAGTTGTGGATGCTCCAACACTGGAGGTTCTTAAGAAGAGACTGGACAACCATTTGTCTGAAACGGTATAGGGTCACCTGCTTGAGCAGGGAGTTGGACTAGAAGACCTCCAAGGTCCCTTCCAACTCTGTTATTCTATGCTTCTCTTGCTGGTGCATTTAATGAAATTTGTTGTTGTTGTTAATTGCGAAGTCGTGTCCGACCCATCGCGACCCCATGGACAACGTTCCTCCAGGCCTTCCTGTCCTCTACCATCTTCTGGAGTCCATTTAAGCTCCCGCCTCCTGCTTCAGTGACTCCATCCAGCCACCTCATTCTCTGTCGTCCCCTTCTTCTCTTGCCCTCGATCTTTCCCAGCATTAGGCCAATTTATTTCCAAGGCAGGGGAGTGTTTGTTATTTATCAAACGTGTATAGCCGTCCATCTCACAAAGCAAGGGACGCTGGGCAGTGTACAATGCAGCTAAAATAATAAAAATATACAAATAGTAGGATTGTGTTGGACAGTTACTTATTCTACAGGCTGCTTCCAGGTATTAGAACCATCAATTGCATGAATCATGCCTTTTGAGGCCCGTTTCAAAGTTACGCAACATGCAGGAAATTCCAGAATATGTACAGGAATTGTGATTCTGCTATACTTTCATGCAATTGTGAAGATCTGCTTTCACGTGACAGGCTCTTTTTATTATGTTAACGGCTGTTGGGTTTTAGAATAGACTTATTTTTAAATAGATTATCTCTAGCTTTGGGGCTGTCCTTTGTCATGATTGTCCCACTTGTTAACAGGGGATGTTATTTTTAATGTTGGACAAGCAACCTAGAAATATCTGATGACACGCTGTTATTTAATGTTTTTGTTAAATACAGCCTCAAAGACAGCAAAAAATGCTCTCTTGGATGACTAAACCGATGCACCTAATCTGTATAGGCGGTCCTTGACTTACAACAGTTCATTTAGTGACCGCTACAATGGCACTGAAAAAAAGCAACTTATGACCGTTTTTTTCACACTTGCAACCCAGCATCCCCAGTCATGTGATCAAAATTCAGACGCTTGGCAACTGACTCGTATTTGTGACGGTTGCAAGTGTCCTGGGGTCACGCGATCTCCTTTTGCGACCTTCTGACAAGCAAAGTCAATGGGGAACCCAGATTCACTTAAGAACCGTGTCACTAACTTAACAGCTGTGTGTGCTTCGCTTAGCAACTGTGGCAAGGAAGGTCGTAAAATGGAGCAAAACTCACTTAACAAAAATCTCACCTAGCAACAGAAATTTTGGGCTCAATGGCAGTCGTAAGCTGAAAACTATCCGTGCGATAAGGATACAGTGGAATTTAAAACTGTTTTGGGAAGTGCACCACTACCTGTAAAAAAGGCTGCAGCTACCAAAAAAGCCAACACAGTGCTGGGCTGGATTAACAGAGGGATAGAATCAAGATCACGTGAAGTGTTAATACCACTTTACAATGCCTTGGTAAGGCCACACTTGGAATACTGCATCCAGTTTTGGTCACCGCGATGTAAAAAAGATGCTGAGACTCTAGAAAGAGTACAGAGAAGAGCAACAAAGATGATTAGGGGACTGGAGGCTAAAACATATGAGGAACGGTTGTTGGAATTGGGTATGTCTAGTTTAACGAAGAGAAGGACGAGGGGGGACATGATAGCAGTCTTCCAATATCTCAGGGGCTGCCCCAAAGAAGAGGGAGTCAAGCTATTCTCCAAAGCACCTGAAGGAAGGACAAGAAGCAATGGATGGAAACTAACCAAGGAGAGAAGCAACCTAGAACTAAGGAGAAACTTCCTAACAGTGAGAACAATTAACCAGTGGAACAACCTGCCTCCAGAAGCGGTGAATGCTCCAACACTGGAAGTTTTTAAGAAGAGACTGGACAGCCATTTGTCCGAAATGGTACAGGATTACCTGCCTGAGCAGGGGGTTGAACTTGATGACCTCCAAGGTCCCTTCCAACTTTTTTTATTATTATTATTATTATTATTATTATTATTATTATTATTATTATTATTAATTATTATTATTATTATTATTACTACTACTACTACTACTACTACTACTACTATTATTATTATTATTATTATTATTATTATTATTATTATTATTATTAAAGCACAATGGAAAATGTAAAAATATGTTCCGAGGTGATTTGGACTATTTAAATTGGGGCAGTTGGGAAGTATTCAACAGAATATAGGCTTGGAACATAATATTATGCACATACCTTGCTTATGTAGGGCTTAATATGCAATGTTGGCCTTGTGTATATTGTGGTTTATACTTAACCATGGCTTATCCAATAAACAGCGTTGCAACGGATGGAACAGTTAAACAATCATCATTACTTAAGCAACATGTGAAACAGAAAGAGATCAAAAGGGGACCTGTGGAAATAAGTCATTTATTTTGGACAACATTGATTTTAGAGAACAGGTTAACATTGGGAATCTACATTATCCATTGTCTACAAACATCTATGTTGTGTTTTAAGTAAAAAAAACAACAACTTGTTCTTAGGAATGTGTACAACAGAAAATAATATGCATTTAACATTGCCAGGAGTGGTAAAAACACACACATTTGTCAAACTCAGCTTATCTTAGAAGAGAAATGCTGCCATCTAGGATGACTCTTTATTTAATTCCTTATTAGTTCAGGCGTCCTCTCAAGTCAGGAACTTTGGTTTAGAGGACCAGGGATGCTGGGAGGATCTGGACTGAGCAGCTGTGAAAAGAAGAATAGCAAGACTTTAACTCACAAAGTTAACTCACAAAAACAGGGGCGGGCTGGCTTTAGGACATGATGCTCTTGAGCAGGGCTAGGCAACCTTGGCTCTTTTATGACTCGTGGACTTCAACTCCCAGAATTCCTGAGCCAGCATGGTTCCCAACTTTGAAGACCGATGCACTAATGCAACAAAACCATCTTCTTTGAAACTTAGGCATGAAGCATCACCCAGATTTGCCCGGCTCTCACCTGGTGTAGGCAGCAGGCCAGGTCTGCCCCCAAGCAGTGGCCGCTTTGTGGGCTTATGCGGAGGAGTGTGGTGCATCTGTCTTTTGCTGGTCTTTATAAGAAGAGGTGGAGGTTTGCCCTTTGGGCCAGCCAGCAGTGCTATAAAGGACAAACAGAAAACAGGATTTTATGCATAATGAGATAGTGATACCTTGGTGCTCATCGTTAATTGGTTCCGGGAGGTACGATGCATACCAAAAACGATAAGCACCAAACAAATGTTTCCCGTTAAAGAATAATATAGTGAGTCACAAAGCAGCTGACAGTGACAAGTTCTAGCTTGTGCATTGAGTACTAAACGAATGATGAGTACTGGGGCAAAATTCTTGGGTCAGGACTCACTGAATACCAAATGAGATGAATTTCAAAGCAGCTGAGCACCAAGATACCTCTGTGGGTAGCAGTGTCGACACACTGGATACAGTGCAAAGTTATATTCAAAAGGCAAGGTATATATGATTTCCAAGGGGGAAAAAAGTGTCCACCAGTTACAGGACAGTAATCAGGGATCCAGGCAACTGGTTCTTTTGGATCCAGAGACGATAAGCACGCCAGTGAATAAAGAAATGATAGATTTATGATTAACTCAAGCAAACAAATTTAAAAGCCTAGCATAAAAAAACACAGATACCAAGCAAGATGATACTCAACTTTCCCACCGGTTCCTTAATAACAATAGCCCAAGGATGCCCAATTTCCACAGTACCCACAGCTAGGATCGGTTCAGAAGCGCCCACCATCAGCAATAATCCCAAGGTTTTTAGCAAAAGCTGACCCCAGGGCATCATGGCCCTGCCTATAGTCAGGAGACTGCAAGACCTGGCCTTGAGTAGCTGGCACATGACTCTGGAATGGGAGCCGGAAATCTGAGACTCACAGATTGGTGCTTATGTCAAGATTTCTTCCTGCCCCTTCTTTCTTTTATTTGTATCCCGCTTTTTACTATTTTTACAAATAACTCAAGGTGGTGAACATATCCAACACACCTTCCTCCTACTATTCTCCATACAACAACAACCCCATAAGATAGGGAGTGACTAGCCCAAAGTCACCCAGCTGGCTTTCATGGCTAAGGCGGGATTAGAACTCAGTCTCCTGCTTTCTATTCCAGGTGTCTTATTCAATAAACTATTCAATAAACAAGAGTGGAAAACAAGCAAGTTAGCTCAGAATGAGCTCTAAACTTCTATACATTTCTTAATAAGAAGAGTAGAGTAGAGTAGAGTAGAGTAGAGTAGAGTAGAGTAGAGTAGAGTAGGGTAGGGTAGAAATATAGAATGGTTCTTATTGGCAAAGTGTGATTGGACACACAAGGAATTTGTCTCCAGTGCATACAAACATATTTATCACAACAAAGTGATAAATCATAAGACACAATCATAAATTATGAGTTACAAACAGCAAAGTGATAAAGTGTAAGATAACAGAATGTAATAAGAAAGAAGAGAAGAGCAACAGACAGCCCTACTTCATGGATAAATATCCTTAGAGATAAGGATATTTGGATAAATCCAAATTTGTCACTAAACTCCTTGAAACACAATGGTCTCCCATACTGCCACTACGATACTGTATTTTGAAGGGCCCACCTGGAGTGGGAAGAAGAGGCCCCAACGGTCTTTCGCCCAACAAAGCTGGCTTAGGCGAGGGCACCCCAGGCTGGCCTAACACAGGGGCTCGGCCAGGCGTTGGCAGCAGAGGTGGGGGCTTGCTCAGCGTCGGGGGGAGAGCGCTCCCGCTTGGCCTGACATTTGGAAACCCGGCGTCTTCACCTGCGGCGGCTAAAGCGTTCGTTTCTGCAACAAAACCTGGATTAGGAGGACCCAAAGTTAGCAAGGAAACAAGTCGATTAGCAAAACACTCAACGTGCTGCTTGCCCAGAAGGCAGCCTGGCTGCATATCCTAACATCCTCTCTCCCTCTGCCTGTTCGTTTGCGCAGGGAAAGACTTAGGAAATTTTAAGGGCGTGAGGGGGGAAAAAGTCATTTTTATAGGAGTCACGGAAGGGATTTGAAGTAGGAAATTGGGTAGGGTTATTGGCTTTTATAATATCAAGCAGTCGGGGGGGGGGGTGTTTCTACTTTTTCGCGAGGGTTAAAACATTTTTCACTTGCTCTAATTATACCTCGTAACGGGCGTTCGCCAGGTGAAAGGTGGCTGGGATCGGACGGCGGCACAGAGCAGTTACTCTTTTATGACGGCAGCTGGATGAAAGCAACGTTTGGGGGCCACAAACTGGGGCTCACCGGGAGGGTGCGTCGCAATCTCCTAAAGTGGGGAGAGGCTCTCCAATCCGAGCCAGGATAGGGCGGACAACATTTGGGCTCCTGTTATCATTAAGGACCGTATATCCCATGCATTAAGGACAAGTGGCACGTCTCCCCGTGCCCCGTGAATAGGGATGACACGTTCCCTACTCGCCTGGAAGGGCTTCATTTGGAAGTGCAAAGGACGGACAAAATATTCAGGCACCTGGGATAAGGATGAGCTGGGTACAGAAACAGACAACCTTGGTGAATCCATCTGAAGTAGCCGCCCCACTTCCCAGAGGAAGAGGCATTACCCACAGATACGTGTTATCAAGCTGCAGCCCTTCGCAAGGAAGTCTCATTTTAACCATGTTGGCGTTCATGCACGAAGTGTGGTTTTTCTTTTTTCTTTTTCCAGGTCTGAGAGAGGACGGGATGTTAACTTTCACACTGGGTGTTTTCTGATTATTATTATTATTATTATTTTAACACCGAAGGCCCCCAAGAGGTTATTCTGAGATTGTGGGTGGGATTTAGAGGGTATTGTTTGAGGAAGAGATGAGGGGGCGGGGCGGGGTGGGGTGGGGACATGTAATACCTTCAAGCTTATTTCTCCTGGTCTTCAGGTAGTCACTTATTGAGTTCAATTCTTCCGCATATAAATGTTTTCCCTCACTTAACAGAAAGAGGAGGTGTCTAATGCCTAGAGGCACATGGTAACTCTCAAAAATCTCCCGTTCTAGGTAGTCATCCGCCAGATCAGCTGCTTTGTGGGAAATCTCTGCGTGCTGCTGTTGTTCATGCTCAGCAAAAATTTTCTGAAATTCTTTAGCTATCAGAGCCAGGGCATCCTCCATGGGCATATTACGGTGTACTACAGAGAAGAGAGATACCTTTGCTTTTTAAAAAGTTACATCCAGACAAAACCAAAACACAAAAGCGCCGTGTTCTTGCGCCATTCCGACTGCGGAGCTAGAAAGCTGCCTTCGGACACAAAAGGCTAACTTTTCACGGAAGGCTTTAGGTCCAAAATCCAATACAAACACGCCCGTTTCTATTAACTGTAGTGGGGGCGGGGTGGGGTGGGGATTCAACTATGAGCTTCTGGGTGTGTTGAATTAATTTCCTTCAGTGGGAATGGTTTTGTAAAACCACCTCTGGAAAAAGAGGGACAGAGTAAAGAAGTGAGTGAAATTGTCATGTCCTTTTTAAACGCAGGAAAACAAATTCCTACCAGAACAGTCCCAAGTTTTCGATGAGATAAATTTCGGATGAAGTACATTTTGCTGGATGCGGGCGTGGGGCACGACTAATGAATTCTTAAATTGTTTTACCGCTCTTCGGCACATTCAATTGTGTTTCGAAGAGGTTAGTTTTGATGTGTTTTAATATGAGGAGGAATGGATCTAAGGAGAGCATTGTCGAAATGGGACCAGTTCTTAAGGAAACTAAACTTACTTTTGATAATCTGATGAAGCATGATTACGGTGCATGAGCAAAGTGTTACATTAGATGGTTCAACAAGAACGCAAAATGGAGAACCATCGTTTTTAACTTCCTGGAGGGCGCGTGTAAGACCTGATTCAGAAGTAAGGTATATCATTTCCACCACAAGGCCATGATCCTGCAACCGATGGCCTATGGCTGTTGAATATTCCCTTGAAGGAAAAAAACAAAACAAAACAAAACAAAAAACAAAAAACAAAGAAGCAGGTTATTTTACAAGTAATTCAGAAAAATATATTATTAGTGCCAATGTCCTAGTAAGGGTCATTTTTTTGTGTGCGGCAAGAAAACTCGAAAATATTCAGTGAGATAGATTAAGGGTGTGCTTTTCTGCCGAGTCACCTGACACAGAGGGGCTCTTGTTTTATTAAAGGTAGGTTTAAGCAGTCATAAAACTTCCAGGTATACAGAGAAGAACCTCAGTGCGAGCCAGACATTTCCCAATTGCTTACAGAAAAGGTGAGATTAAATCTGTAGGGGGGAAAAAAGGGGAGTTGATTGGGTCATACAGTATCCTAAGTTTTATGGTTTTAGGCTTTGACCTCTGCAGACAGTGAGGTTCATCAATAGGGTATTCTCAAGGTATGAGCTGATCAATGGCCATGCTGATTGAGAATTCTGGAGATCTGGAGAGTGACAGGTGGGAAAACCAGGTCTCTATATTTACATTTACCTATTGTGGGTACAGAGATTTGGGGTTAAACTTCCTTGGTGGGAAACACAAGATTTCCCCACAATATCAAACTGACTGGTGAAGCCCTTGTTTATATGAACTTCCACGTATGTTAAGCTCGCTTGATTAGATCGGATTGGGGCTACCTGGACTTACGTCTCGCAAACACTTTGCAGTGATTGAATTGCGTAAGGACAGAGCATGTCTAAGTGGCTTCCATTTCAACAATAATTGCAAGGGAATCTCAGGTGTGTATCCATGAGAAACTGCTTAGTATTTGTGAATATTTGGGTAACGTACGTAAACAAGATTTTTGCATGTAAAGTGATCTCTATGCATGTAGATTTACATGCATGTAAAGTATGCATGTAGAAATTATTTAATAATAGCAATTAGGGCTCTCAAAGAACAGCCCAAAAGAACTCTGCTTTCTTTTTTCAGATTTGAAATAGATTAGTTTAAAAGTAAACAAATATGAAGCAGCAAATATTACACTACGAAGCAATTTTTAAAAATGAGCATCTTATTCGGATTTTATAGATATTTTTCACGTACTAGCACTTTTACAGAATTGCTTGGCAACCAGGCTTTTATTATGGGTCATTCCATGCTCTTTCTGGACAGAAACTCACTTTTTTAAGGCTGCAATGTTACTTTATGGAAAATTCGATCGGCACGGATGCCCAAATTTATCTAAATTAGATGTAATTTATCTAATCGGATGAAATGGAAGTCAACAATTTCAAGTAATTGGCACTTTTACCTATGCTTTATAGCAATTTTGCATGCCATGTTTTAGCAGGCTCTTTCTCGAAGAATAAATCATTAACAAAATTTACAAAATAGTTTGTATTTTGCCAAACCCAAAGATTTACTCTAAAGATGTACTCTAGATTATATGAATATTTTAAATAGTTGCATTAACATCTCATCTGAGGATATGAACATGGGAGACTAACTATGGACAAATATTTAATGGAGATGTTTGTAGAACAGAAAGCAAGGCGGCCAAGGGTTTGGGGCTTAGACTGCATGAAAAGGTTTAGCATGAGATGAACAATCACCACCTCCAGTTTATCTTGCATGCTTGCTATGAAAAGAGCAAACAGATGAAAGGCAGAATTTTTTTTTTTAATTCACACTTTGGATGGGAAATTGGAAAAGAGAACGGAAGTATTTTACCAAAAACAATTCAGGCTTCAGGTGTCATTTTGGCAATCTAGTATCAAGGAAAAAAAATGGAAGCAGCCCCGTAGGTCGTTCTTACAGCATTGCTAAGCAATCGATGAGAGCGATTCATCAAAATTGCAGTGACAATTAATTTAGCAAAGACGTACAACAGTGACACTCAAATAGAGACTGCCGCTATTTTTTGCTGCTGATAATGTGCTTGATGTTGTGTGGAGAACAGCCTTTAGGGAATGACTGAGAATGCAAATTAAGAAATCCTGGTTAAGGTTAATACTACAAGAATTAGAGGGAAATGACAAAAGGGGGACAAAAGCCGAATCAAAGCAAGCGAAACTCTCAAAAGTTCAAGATTAAGCAAAGGTGGAGACAGCATGTTTGCCTTAAATTGATGTGTGTGTTTTATATTAGAAAGTCTTCAAGGAAAAAAAAAATCCTCAGAGACGCTAAGCACTTTTCTGTGAAAATCTGCAAATACGGGGGGCTTTTTTTTCCAGGAACTGCGTAAGAGAAATAATTGTTATTTTAAGTAGCAAGACGAAATGTTCAATACCGAACGCTGAATTTATGACCCTCGGTGAATTTCATGGCATTCAAAACCAACTGAAAGGAACGGAGAGGGGACGACGTGGCTAATCATTATAAACTTCCGTCGTGTCAAGATCAAAATTACGCTTTTTCAGTTGGCTTCGTTCAATGACAGAGCTTAACACTCAAGTTTTACCTTAAAGAATGCTCAATACCATTACCCACAAGACTTATGTTGATATTCAACTTATATTTGGGCAAAGAAGAACAAGGGGCCACGTTAAAATGGTTCTTTAAAAAACACCGCACGATAATCCATACATATGCGCGTTTAGAATATTTCACAGGCAAAAGAGAGAGGTGGATCTTAGTTTAAATGGACGTGGATAGGCATGAAAAACCACAGGTGACTGTACAATCTAAATAGTTTCCACACCCCTTTTAGAGAGATCTCCCCATTAAGTAAAACAAACAAACACGTAAGAATCGGTACTAAACTTACGATCATCCTACAAGAGCTACAACTACACTAATTAAGTCCTACCAAACCCAATAGGACTGACGCCCAAGTTACAAGGGACAGAAGGAAATCAAAATATTTTAACATTTTAAGTTTCCCACTCATGAGAAACAGATGCCAAAAATGTAATATAGGGGGTCTCTATAGCGGGTGGGAATAATGGGGGGCTGAGCCTATTTTACTATTTTTATTCAACTCTCTAAAGCAGCGGTGGGCAACTATGGCGCCTTTATGACCTGTGGACTTTATGACCTGTAGACCATGCTGGCTCAGGAATTCTGGGAGTTGAAGTCCACAGGTCATAAAGGTGCCATAATTGCCCACCCCTGCTCTAGTGACTTATTCTGGGACAGTTCTAAGAAGAGGAGTTTACGAGAAAAATGTGGTGGGGTGGACGAATGTTCTTTTCTCCATGCAAATGAGGTTGCAAAATTTAGAAGTATATTTCTGTTGCTCGGTCATGCAGAACAGCTATGTACCGCCCCCGTTGCTTTTGGTCGCTTCAGAAACAAAATAGGAAAATTAAGATCTCTAAAAAGAGTTAACCACATTGCTAAAAGTGAAATTAAACGGGGAACTGTTGGGTCAAAGTGCAGTGAGGCGTCGGTAACTGCGCCTTGAAAAACAAAGACGAAAAAGACCTACGCTTGATCCTTGCTGATGGAAACGATGACACAGTCCGAAGCTCTTTCTCTCTTATATGCCTTGTCTATCTGCTGGTAGAACTCCATGTACAACTTATCGCGATGAACATCCTTGGTGTGGCCGTCATCTAAAGATATAAGCAGGTAATCAGATTGAGATAGATAGATAGATAGATAGATAGATAGATAGATAGATAGATAGATAGATAGATAGATAGACGGACGGACGGACGGACGGACGGACAGACAGACAGACAGACAGACAGATCAAAGAGCAACGAGGCTCTTGAAAAATTCAGTATCTGGGAAGGATTCAAGACTGTTGTCTTGGCTGAACAGTAGCAAGTACTATTAAAAGCTGGTTCCCACACTGATAAAAATGGTTCTGTAAACAGCCAGCTTTAAGTTTCTTTGTTCTCAATGAAAAGATTATATGTAGCTCAGGGCTGAACTGTGGTGCTGTCTGAGCTTGGTTGTCTTTCGCTTTTGCAGACGTTTCATTACCTGACCAGGTAACATCATCAGTGCTGGGTGAGTTGTCAGGTTTAACACCAGACAAACTATCAAGTAATAAATACCCTAATCAAGGAGCTACTAAGGCAGGGGTGTCAAACTGCGGATGCATCATAGCGAAACTGCGCCCACCCCATTGCCGGCAATGGCAAAAAAATCGTGATACGTCTCGTGGCACGTCACGTGGCGTTGCGAGTTTGACACCCCTGTGCTAAGGTGACAAACAATTATGCAGACCAACAATCAAGCAGAGAACAATATCCTAATCAAGGAGCTGCCAAGAAAACAAGATTTCCACCAACACTGGAGAGCAACCACTGTATATAAACTCACCAGCACTGGTGATGTTACCGAGTCGGTTACCGAAACATCCATAAGCAAACAAACCAAGCTCGGGGAGCATCAAGGACTCCACAGAAAAGGCTAATCTTCCTCTTGGGAGGCTATGTGTTTGGGATAAATTGGTACTACGCAGAAAATATTCAGTTGCTGAAATTCTTGCCGCTCTACCCCATTTCTTTCCATAAATCTTAGTAGAGAAAGGCCTGCTTGGAAATAAATACTTCTGATATTTCTTCAGCTGCCAGAGAGAACCCAGCTGGATTGAAATGCAAAACTGAAATGCAAAGCATTTGGAGGAGCAAGCACATTCTTTCTGCAGTTTATTTCAAGCAAGGCTTACCTTTCTGACAGGACTGGTATCTCTCAAAAGTATCTTCGTTGTCCGTGGATGGATGATACTGCTGCCCAAAAAGTTCTTCAAAGCTTTAAGCCAAAAATACACAAGAACTAGTTTATCTCCCCCTTAAACAAAAGACCACAAAACAAAAGACCACAACCACAACCGATGATTTATTTCAGAGAAGGCAGGGGACTGTATTGTTTCAGCAGTACAGAATAAATGTCTTATCGTTCAGTTCCCTCTATTATTCTCTGCCTTGAACAATTGAAGTGAGTGTGGAAGGGAAAAAGATCCTTCTCACCTGTTGCCATCCTCAAAGTCCTTCGAATAACCGTCTGGGGGAGAGTAAGAACTCTGCTGAACGGTTTTGTAAGGATTTATGCTACAAGGAGCAAAGATATGGGTGTTAAGGATTGACCAAAGAATTTGAACATAATAAACGTTTAGACCAGGGGTAGTCAACCTTGGCTCTTTTATGACTCGTGGACTTCAATTCCCAGAATTCCTGAGCCAGCTTAGCTTAGCTGGCTCAGGAATTCTGGGAGTTGAAGTCCACGAGTCATAAAAGAGCCAAGGTTGACTACCCCTGGTTTAGACTATATAATGGCAAGACGACCATTTGGGGGCATTTGGAATCCAATTTTAGACTTTGCAGAATAAGATCTGAAACATCTTTTGTCTGGTGCAATACTGACGGGAGACATCCAGAATAGCTATTATTATTATTATTATTTTGTCAATTCAGCATTAACAAAGACCCCAGCAAAGAAAAGGAGAGATCCTGGGGTTTTTTTTCTTCTCCCCATTCCAATATCAGCAAATTTCTAGAGAGTTGGGATGACATGAGAGCATCTACCACCACTGCAGGAAAGATCTCTTTGTCATTGCAGGCCATGCTAATAGAAGAAATATGACAAATAGGGGACAAGGACATGGCATGGGGTAGTGTATATTATTATTATTATTATTATTAATAATAATAATAATAATAGTAATAGTAATAATAATAATAATAGTTGGAAGGGACCTTGGAGGTCATCTTGTCCAACCACCTGCTCAGGCAGGTAACCCTATACCATTTCAGACAAATGGCTGTCCAGTCTCTTCTTAAAAACTTCCAGTGTTGGAGCATTCACAACTTCTGGAGGCAGGTTGTTCCACTGGCTAATTATTCTAACTGTCAGGAAGTTTCTCCTTAGTTCTAGGTTGCTTCTCTCCTTGATTAGTTTCCACCCATTGCTTCTTGTCCTGCCTTCAGGTGCTTTGGAGAATAGCTTGACTCCCTCTTCTTTGTGGCAGCCCCTGAGATACTGGAAGACTGCTATCCTCCCCCCCTCCCGTCCTTCTCTTCGTTAAACTAGACATCCCCAATTCCAGCAGCCGTTCCTTATATGTTTTAGCCTCCAGTCCCCTAATCATCTTTGTTGCTCTTCTCTGTACTCTTTCTAGAGTCTCAATATCTTTTTTACATTGTGATGAGCAAAACTGGATGCAGTATTCCAAGTGTAGCCTTACCAAGGCATTGTATTACAAACAAAACATCCCCCCCTCTCCTTGCATCCATCCATCCATTCTTGTATCCATCCACAAATCCATCCATGCACCAACCCATTTATCCATCCATGCATCAATCCATCCATCCATCCGCCTTTGTTAAGAATCCTATCACGCTGTTATGGACAGATTCGGCTTTCAATCAAGAGCAGAAATGGTAACGTAATTACTTACTCCAGAAGTCGAGGAATCCACCCCGGTCTGTGCCTGGAGCCAAAAAGAAAAGCCAATTAATTTATGCTAAAGTTAACAGTAGTCAGCGCCATTGTTAAAAGTACTGATTGTCTCTGAATGTGGACTGTATCTTAAAAAGGTTGAAGACAAGACTGAACCTGGGCATTCTACCCATCGGTTCTCATGCTGCCAGTTGATGGATCAGCTGCCATTCTGAGTGGACTTTATGGGCAGACCCATGTAGAACACAGTGCAATGTCTCAAGTGGGAGGTGACCAAGGCATGAGTGACCATGAACAGGGTCTCCTGATCAAGAAACGGCTGTACCTACGCAAGGACCAATCTAGTGCTCCTTTGTTGGAGGGCAGATGCTGGTGTGATGTTTTCAGTTTGTTGACATTGCTATTTGTTCTTCTTTTCTTTGTCCCAGGCTGGTTTTAACTGTTCTTTGTTTTGGTTACGCTGTTTTTTTTAATATTGTTTTGATATATAGTGAGCCATCCAAAGCCATTTGGAGTTTTGTGACATCAGACCAAACAAAAATGATATGCTAGACTTGCAAAGGGTTAAGAAAGAACTTTTCTAATCATGTTACAGCATTAAAAGAAGAAGAAGAAAATAAGCTGGAATGCTGTTGAAAATTGCAGGGTGATTTAATTCCTTTAAAGCAAATGCTGAGCAGTCTTTTTAAAATCTCAGAATCGTACGACAGATAACCAAGATCTGTTCTGCCAAACTTTCTCTCCTTACAGATCAGCTGAACAATCTAATTATTCTAAACATTTTGCTTAAGCTGCTAGCTTTGGACCCACCGAGATATGGAGAAACCAATTAAAACAAAACAAAACATAAAAAAACCCCTCAAACTGGCTGGCAGATGTACAGTCTGGAAAGATTTGTCAAGGAGCAAAGGCAGCATAAGGACAACAGCTGCCTGTTCTTGCCTCATTTACTGTTAACTATTTCTTAGGCGCAGATAAAACTGAATTCGGTTACACTGATTAACTATGAATATGAGATGCAGCACATTAAACCCTTGAGCAAGATCTGAAGTATGTTATGCCAACAAAGATACAAGCACGAAACCCAAGATGGGGTTTATTACAGCCAGACACTGTTGTGGCGCTAAGTACAGTAAACAGTTTCAATTCTTTAGCCTAAAAAAATTCATTTCTATTATACTATACAGGTAGTCCTCAACGTATGACCACAATTGAGCTCAAAATTTATGTTGCTAAGTGAGACATTTGGGTTGGCCCATTTTATGACTTTTCTTGCCACATTTGTTAAGTGATCGCTGCCGTTGTTAAATTAGCAACATGTTTGTTAAGTGAATCTGGCTTCCCCACTGACTTGGCTTTCAGACGATCACAAAAGGGGATCACGTGACCCAGGCACACTGCAACCTCATAAATACAAGTCAGTTGCCAAGTGTCTGAATTTTGATCACATGACCATGGGGAGGCTGCAACGGTCATAACTGTGAAAAACGGTCATAAGTCACTTTTTTCAGTGCCGTTGTAACTTCAAACGGTCACTAAACGAACTGTTGTAAGTCGAGGACTTGTAACTGGTGTAGACCAGACCCTGTAGATGAACTAGTAGCACACTCAAACAACCAGAAGATAAGATGGAAATATTTCCATCTGTAATGAGCAGCTTGTCCAAGGAATATTCCATAAAGACCAACACCATTTGCCAAAAATCAAAAACAGAGATATATAGGTTGCTATAGGTAGTCCTAGCACCTACATTTCTATATAATATTCATATCACATTATGATATGAAAGTGTCAACATATAGACAGTAACCATAGATGGCATGCAAATGTTTCAGGGTCAATATCTGCGATTTTCAGAAATTCTGGGGAAAAGAACAGATCTGAAAACGAAGGCAGCTGCTGCCCATCAACGTAAACAACAATCTGACTTAATGAGGCAGCCGGATTAATTGCCTGGGTGGCCATATTGCTTTGAATTTGCCACTGGCATCTCTCTGCCAAACATTTTGATTGTGTTATTTATTGCATTTGTATCTCCCCTATGAAAGCTCAAGGCAACCAACAAATCTCCTCTAGCACACAATTGAGAACTGAGAGTCACTGATTTAAAATCAACCAGTCAGTTCTGTTCCTTCTGCAAAGTTTTGCTGTTAAAGTTTTGTTGTTGGTAAGGAACAGAAGCAGATATTGGAAGCATAAATACTTTGGCTACCAAATGAGAAGATTCCTTGGAAAAGCCCTTGATGTTAGGAAAGCTTGAAGGCACAAGCAGAGCGATGAAATGGCGAGGTAGTGTAATTGAGGCAATAAACATGAATTTGGGCAAACTCCAGGAGACACTGGAGTTGGGGGGGGCAGTGGGGGAGGTGAGAGGTGCTGGAGTGCTATAATCCATAGGGTCATGAAGAGTTGGGCACAACTTAGTGACTGAACCACAGCAACACAATTCTTTGATAACTCTTGATTCCAGCTGAAATGGAATCCGGATTGAAAAACAAGGGTAAGCCAGGTGTTGGTACTAAATTAGACATACCAGCTTGCATGGGAACAGCAAGCCCAGAATAATTTGTTAAGCTTGGCAGCCATACAAATTGCATGAATAAATAAATAAGCAAGCAACCAAACAAGCAAACTAAGATGATAGGTTTAGATGGGAGGCACAATTTCTTGTTTTATGTATTTATTCACATGAACAGAAAAACAAAGAACAAATAGGTAACACAAAAAAAAGCACACGGATAGTTAGGCAGGATTAGCTGTGAATTTGGGCCTGCCATCAGCAGCAAATGTAGCTACTAACCAAAGTAAAGAAGGAAACCAGGATTCAATGAAAATTTAAAGGGCTAAATTTCACACAGAATTCTCAATGATTTAGTCAGATTTATATCTTATATGATTAAATGCAAAGATCAATGTTCAGTATTTAGTTTGTATCCATCAAGTATAGGCTGCAATTTTTTTTAAAAAAACTTTTGAACTGAGTGTAAAAAAATATAGAACACATTAACATTTTTACACTACAAAAATGGGAGTCTGAGATTAATAGATAGATAGATAGATAGATAGATAGATAGATAGATAGATAGATAGATAGATAGATAGATGTGTCTTTTTTAATACAAACACACAGAGGGATGTTTTTAAAACTAGAGGAAAAAGAACATAGATCACTGTGTTTTTTACCTGTTTTCAGGATCAGGTGTTTGTGCTTGATCTGTGTTTGCTTTGGCCCATGAAGACATTTTAGTTTCTAAATTAAAAAAGAAAATCTAATTTAAAAAAATAGTTTCAAAATATTTCCAGAAGAAAATTTATATCTGAAAACCTTCAGAGTGATAAGCCACTTAAGAAGTTTTTTTTGCCAAAGTACTACTGTGTTATAAAAAAATTGAAAGTCAAAAAGTGGAAACATTTGAGTCCCTTAAAAATGTTGCTTTGCTTCATGAAATTAAACTCTTTCCCTTCTCTTAATTGCCCTTACAGTGTTATGGCAGAATGCCAAGAAGCAACAGAGTATGGGGTTAAATGGACTTGTCCATAATTAACATTTTTTACAAGAAAAGATTTCCCACAGGAGAGATAAAAAAAATCTGGTGCCTTCTACATATTTTAAACTACCATTCCTACAATTCTTTGTCTGGGTCATAAAGTCTAAAACATCTGGGGGACATCAGGTAGAATTTTCCATTTTTGTTCTGCCACTTTTTGTTTTTGTATCAGGTTATTCATTTTTGAGGGCATAATTACAAGGCTGATGTGACAGGTAAATTTATTTTTGCATTTCCCTTATGGTGTATTGCTAGCTTGAGTTATTTGGAAAGGTTGTTTGCTCTGTTCAGAAGCCTTCACATTTTTTGTGCTAAATATTCTTGGGAATATAGTAGACCCCAAAATAAGGGAATGTGCAGCAAACTTTAAGTTTCTTCCATCTCAGTGATTCTAGAGCTCAGATAAAGGATACACTGCAGCTTCCACCACAATAGAAACACCACAAACTCATTTTGTTTCTCTAGAGACTTTTGCCTTAACAATATATACAATTATAGACTACCTGTTCAACATAATTATATATAATAGTGGGAAAAATGCAGTGAGGCATAAATTGTGGTATTGTGGTGAGAACATTTTGGAGGTCTTGCAAAGAGCACAAGGGAAGGTTCAATTGATTTATTGCTAAAAGTGGGACTATTCTCAGCTTCTCAACACAGGAATCTTTTCAACCTGCTTAGAGGGCTCCTTTTCCTACAATAGGCACATAATATAATCCCATCAAATATATCAATAAAGTCAGATTAGAGTGAAAATGGGGATGCAAAATCATTGATCCTCAAGGTGACTTTCTGTCCCTTTATCCTTTTCCATGGGATGAGAACTTGGGTTGTTTTCTTGCAGACATCTCATTACCCAAACTAGGTAACCTCATCAGTGCTAGTAAGGAGTACGGTTTGCTGTCAGTTTATATTCTACTGACTTGCCCTGTCAGTGGGGGTGGGGTTGGTCTTAGACGCTCTTTGGTTGGGCTGTTTACTGTTGGCTTCTTTGGAAGTTCCTTGATTGGGCTATTGTTAACTTCTTGATTGTCTTTCTCTGATGTTAATCTTGGAGCTAATCTATGCTCATCGGGGTACTGACTGCTTCCCCAGCAGCAATCAGCATCCAGATGAGCACAGATTAACTCCAAGATAACATCTGTCCAACAATGAAGTAGACAATAGTTGGCATAAGATAAATTAAGAAATACAAGAAAAAAATTAAGCATATAAATTAGTTTTATCCCACTAAAGACAAAGTAAATAGAAAGTTACAGCTTAATGTAACTGAATACAAAGTTACATCTTTTTTAAACAAAGTTAAAAAAAGATGCCTCTATATGTTGTTGTTGCTGCATTTACAGTATATATAGCCTACTTAGGCAGTCCTCCTTCTCCCTTTCCCTCCCTCCTTCCTCTCTATAGTTGTATACTGTAATTATATATGCTCACAGACACAAACATGTTATACACACTCACTCACTCAATAATTGTGGCAAACATACACACTTAGATGCATTCTCTCTGTATGAGTACACACACACACACCTAGAGACATTCCCTCTGTGTGTATCATGTAGTTTGTACTGTATATCATATTTATTGTATGTAGGTATATGTAGGTATATGTACGTATGTATGTATACACACACACACACACCTAGAGACATTCTCTCTGTATATATATCACGTAGTTTGTATTGTATACCGTATGTATTGTATATAGGTATATGTATGTGTGTGTATACACACACACACACCTAGAGACATTCTCTCTCTACATGTGTCTTACATAGTTTGTATTGTATACCGTATTTATTGTATGTATGTATGTATATGTATGTGTATACACACACACACACGTATACAAATGTTACACACACAAACTACGGCAAATTGAATGGAGAGCAGACACGCATTATTTACACACACACACTCACACACACGCAGACATGCATTATTTACACACACACACACACACACAAGTATACAAATATTATACACACTCAATAACTACGGCAGACAAACTGAATGTAGCACAGACACGCATCATCTACACACACACACACACACACAGATTATCTCTCTGTATGTATGTATGTATGTATGTATGTATGTATGTATGTATGTATGTATGTATGTATGTATGTATATTTATATAAACACACACACAAGCTCGGCCACGAAGCCATCTGCGCCAACTGCCTGGCGAGGCCTGCTTCCTCCTCTCCCCCTCCGCGGCCGCTCCCGCCAACCAACCGCCCACCCGCCCCTCCTCGGCCCCTTCCCAGGCTCGCTCCCCGGCGCCCCAGCAGACCCCCTCCCGGCCCCGGCCGCCCCTTCCCCCCCGCTGCCCCGCCCGGGCCCCCCAGGCGCCCCTCCGCCCCGCCAGACCCACCGTCCTCCTCTTCCTCCTCCTCGCTCTCCTCACGGAGCCGCTGCGACCCGCGGGGGGGGGGAGCGCGGTCGGTGGGCGGCGGCAGAGTGGTAAGGGTCAGTCGGTCCCGCCCATTCGGGGTCCTCCTCTTCCGGGAGCGGCGCATCCGGCCCTCAGCGGCCTAGCGAGGCCGAGCAGGCCTGGCGCGGTTTCCTAGGCAATGGCGGCTGGCTTTGCCGAGGCGATAGGAATGTCGGGAATTGTAGTTCAGGCAAGCGCTTTCCCAACCTAGCGTGTTCCCTGGAAGCGGGACGATGAAGGAACTAAGGGAGGGAGGGAGGGAGGGAGAAAGGAAGAAAGAAAAGGCGAAAAAAGGAAGGAAGGAAGGAAGGAGGAAAGAAAGAAGAAAAGAAAAGAAAGAAAAATTGTTAAAACGTTTTCAAACGCTCTTAAAAACTTGGAGGACCCCTGGAACCAAGCAGGGAAAGGGAGGGGGAAAAGAGCGTGCAAGCTGCGCGTGCGCATTCCTCTTTGCCCGTCCCTTCAGCCGCTTCCAACTTCTTGCCCAGAGGGGGGTGGACCCAATGGCGGCGAGGCTTGTTGGGCGACGGGCGGAGTCTGGGCGAACGCTGCCCAATGGGAAGCGCCGATGATGCGAGGGCGGTGAAGGAAGTTCGAGAGCTTACGTCGGGCGCCGGAGGAGGGAAGCTCCCGGCTTTGCGAGGCGGTGGGCAGCTGGTCTCGGAGCGCTCTCGTCCCCCGCCGTCCGAAGCGATGAATTCGCTGGAACAGGCGGAAGGTAAGGCAGGTGAGGATGGGTCCCGGCCTCCTCGCCTCGTTCCAGGGCTGGTGTATCTCGTTATCCCACGTCCCGCCACCCAGAGGTCCCCAGCCTTCCCCAACCTGGCGCCCCCCACATCTGCTGAACTGTCATTCTCACATTTACTGCAGACGTGTGTGTGTGTGTGTGTGTGTGTGTGTATGGATATGGATAGGTAGGTAGGTAGGTAGGTAGATAGATAGATAGATAGATAGATAGATAGATAGATAGATAGATAGATAGATAGATAGAGATAGACAGACAAATGAGATAGATAGATGGATGCATGGATGCATGCATGCTCTGGGGTGGTCACAGTTCATCAGGTCTAGTTCATCCCCACCAACTTGCCTGGTGAGCCTGTAGGGAGGGGCCAGATGAATGGCAATTATTTGGACCATTGTGGTGGTTGATAGATTTATAACAGATCCCATTTGTGCTCTGAATATTATTAATTATCTTCTTTCCCCTTTTATTGGTATTATGGTTTGTCGCACAGTCCACCAGACATTCAGATTGAATTTGGTGCTTTTTGTCTACCTATTGAGTCGTTTCCAAGGACCTAATTATTATTATTGTTATTTCTGTGGCAAGTACACTGAGTGCTTCTGTACCGGAGACAAATTTATTGCGTGTCTACTCACACTTGGCCAATAAAGTATTCAGTTCAGGGCTTACCTGCATTGGATGGGATTGTATTATGTGCCTGTGTCATCATCATCATCCAATTTTACAAAAAAATGTTTATCTTTATTGGTACAACACAGTTAAGTCACGGCTAGAATGAAAACAAAACAAAACAAAACTGCAGGGACTTATCCAGGTAGGGGCAGGAAGTCAGCACTAGCTTAAAAGCACACAAATGTCCTTTGTAGACCTTGTGTTGTAAAGGAGTTTCCATGGTTTCAAAGTGCTAAATCTAAATTCTAAAGCAGGCTTTGACTAATCCGGTTATTCACTCTCATTTTTAGATCTCAAGGCTTTTGAAAGAAGGCTAACTGAATACATAGCTTGTTTACAACCAGCTACTGGACGCTGGAGAAGTAAGTGACAGGCCTACCTCCCAATTAAATGCTTGATCAAATTGTTCCTATCTGTGTCTTTAGGAAACTCATTTTGAAAAGCTATGTGATGGAAATGTGCATGATTTGGTAAAGTTTATTATAATGACTATGCTTGCAGTTTACAATATGGATGATTTTTGCTTAACAACTACTGGGAAAAAAGTAGTTAAATGGATCTGGTCATGTGGTGACCTGCATTACAACCTTCATAATATAAGACCGTAATTGGCAGTATCCATTTTGGTTATAAGTCAAGTTGTTACGGATTATTCCCAATGTATTGTATGTAACGACATCATTTTTGTCCTTTCAATTTTCCTCCAGTAATTCTTATAGTGGTATCAGTCTGTACAGCCACTGGTGCTTGGAACTGGTTAATAGATCCTGAAACACAGAAGGTGGGTTAAGTCCTTGCATTTTAATTTGCTATATAGATTCATGGAAGATATTTAGGATATTTTAGCAAGCATTTTAGACTGTCTGGAAAATTGCTATGTTTCTCTTCTAACATTAAGTGGTGCCATTACTGTCAACATAGCACTTTCGCTTCTCAAAATACAGTCTCAATACTGCACATTCTAGAAGCATGTCTGGAGCGTCATAATTTGGGATCTTTTAGATTCGATTTCAGAAGCTAACAACTAGAATCTGTCTACATTAAAAAAATCAGATTGCTAATCCCTATGGTAGCAGAGAAAAATTAGAAATTAGGTTTACTGCTTTTTGCCAAGAATTTGCTTAGAAGGAAATTGAAAGTACAGTAGGGATTTTCACTTCCTTACAGTTTTTTTTCTGTTCTGTTTTTCAGTTTTGTGTTTACTCATCCAATGTAAGAGTGCTTTTCTTAAAATAAAAAGTTGTTTGATTCTCTCCTAGGTATCTTTTTTCACATCTCTATGGAATCATCCATTCTTCACCATTAGCTGTATTACATTAATTGGTTTATTTTTTGCTGGAATACATAAAAGAGTAGTGGCGCCCTCAATGTATCCTTTTCCAAGGGTTTTATGCAAATACCAGGTCAATATGTGCAATACATAGCTGTTTAATATGCTATTTAGCCAATACATAGCTATTTAATATGCTATTTAGCCATATGCTGGGAAAGATTGAGGGCAATAGAAGAAGGGGACGACAGAGAATGAGGTGGCTGGTTGGAGTCACTGAAGCAGTAGGCGTGAGCCTAAATGGACTCCAGAAGATGGTAGAGGACAGGAAGGCCTGGAGGAACATTGTCCATGGGGTCATGATGGGTCGGACACGACTTTGCAACTAACAACAACAAGAAGAAGAGAGTAATTTAAGTGTAAGAAGCTCTTAACTCTAGCATAGGTTTTGCCCCAGACTAAAACTTTCCCTTGTGAAAAGCCACAGAAGAGGAGAATAAAGTTTTGTACCCTTTCTGGGTATAGAAAGGCAGTTGAATCTCATTTGATTTTTTTATATATATAATTTGTTGCTTATGAACATTTTTTAAAAGATTTTTTGAGCAGTTGGAAGGAAAATTGAATATTTTGGTGAGATGTTCAGAAATATTTTTTTATCAGTTTGCGAAATGAATTAGGAAAGCCGGCCCGTCAACTATTGAGAAGGCGTGTTTCTTTGACACCCTCTTCAGCATAGCTGCTCGATGTCGAACTGTTTTGGCAGAATACAATATGTCGTGCGATGACGTAAGTAACTCTGTTTTCCTTGGATAACTATGTTGAGTTTTGACCTTGGAAACAAAAGTTACAGTGGAAGAGAGCGTTTAAAGTTGTGTTTTTTCCCCCTCCGCAGACTGGAAAATTAATCTTGAAACCTCGGCTCCACGTCCAATAACCCGTTACTTTTGTGTGTAGAGGATTGCGGAATTACACATACAAATTTTGTTTCTTCAGTTCAACAAGGCCAAATATTAGGACCGAGAAACAGGTTTGTCTTCAACATGGGATGGAAGACGTCTCCCAATCTTTTTCTGCCCAAACACTTATGTTGTCAGTTTCTTCTAGGACAGTATTACTGGGTTCTCATCTCTAATGGCGAGGGGTCGCAGAGGCAGCCTCTCCGAGACTCGCCCGCTTTTACAATGCGCAAATAATTGTAAATAGAAAATGGTTACAGTATTTGTACTGCCATCTGCCGCCGCGTTTTTTAATCAGTGTGTGTGTTTGTTGATCGCAAAGACTTTACCCTCTTCCACGTTTGCGGCACCTGATCTGTTGACATGTCACATCCCGAGGTCGTCCTGGTTTATCCCATGGACGAGAGAGGGTTGACATGTTGCCTAAGGTTTTGCAATGGGGTCCTTCCTTCTAGTCGCCTGGAACCTATCAGCAGAACGTTTAAGAGTAGCATCCAGGTCACCATGTTGGGTTAGCTGCTTCCCACGACTCTGCAGAGACTGTACGGTGTAAACTTGGTTTCTTTTCTGGCTCTCGTTTGGATCCAGAACATGGGGGGGAGAGAGGCTTGAGGGTCCCATTTTGCATTTTCTTGCTAGTAATTATAAATGTTTGGCCTTTGCAAGTTGGAGAAGCCAGAGGAACATCCCACAGAAATACTTGGTCTGGATGAACAAGCTCATTTTTTTTTTAGTCCTAGTTTTTTCGCTTTGTGCAACCTTTGGCCTGCTCTATTATCCATTAGCTTACGGTTTTTTTAGCTCTGCCTTTCCCGAGTTGTTCTTTTTCTCTGCCTAAAAACAAGGTATTGTATTTGAAATTAACATTGGGAGAGTTCTGCCATGAAATTAGTATTGCTGGATGTGATGAAATGTTCTTCATATTACTTGACGGAAAGAAGTGCCAGAAATTAACCAAACCATCTTGCTGCTCTTTTGGCTTGCTGGATGCCCTCAACTGACCTAACACAATTGAAGAATTGGGAAGTAGGCTTGTAGGCTTTGTATTGTACACCCACAACAACCAAACTGAGCTTGGGGGTAGCTAGGTGACTGCAAATGTTTGGGTGGGCCAAACCATCAGCATCTTGGAAACCTTACGAGATGCTATCAAACCATAGTACTAGGTGTAGATCATGGCTTAGGTTAGTAGAAGTACTGGAGACATGAAGCTTTCACGCTGGTGTTGGAAGTGGTCTCTTTGGCTGTATTGTTTACCAAAAATACCTGCTTAAGGAAAAGGTCTTGTAGCCATGAGGTCAGATTCTAGACTGTTTAAGTGACTCTGGTGTTTCTCCATATGGGAAACTTCTTTAAACTTTTTTTTACAAACCCCTTCCAGCCATTTTAATTACCCTTGTTACACAGAAGTGTTAAAGTAAAAAAAAAAAAAGTGACTTACAGTCACAGTGTGACTTTTAAAATACTGACCCCAGGAATTTAGTTTTAAATCCTTGCGCCTTTTTTTAAAAAATGTACAAGCTATTTTAATAAGCGCATTGCTCTTTAAGACGCAACTGAGACCAAAGGGAATCTTAACCGTGCAAGAAATTGTAGGAAAAGAAATCTCTTGGATTAATAAATGCACCTCAAAAGTTTGATTTTTCTCCTTTTGCTCTTGAAGTGTCTTCTCTATTCCTTGCGTCCCCGTGGTTTTTAAGCAGCTGTACGTTTTTGTAGGAATTGCATTTTAAATAAATATTTTATTGTTTGATCTTTTTTAAAAAAAAATGCAAGAGTGTTTTTGTTGGAAGTAAAACCTCTGAAATCACTAATTTCTGAAAATTTTATTGGGAGAAAAATTGCAAAATACAGTTGATTTCTACAGGACAAAAATACAATGGTTGGGTCTCTGTAATAGCTCTACAAATAGCCACATAGCATGAATTTATAGCAAGAAATCTTAACAGCAGAGCATAATGATTTATACATTTTCCTATTTGTAGTAAAATAACATGGTAGCACCTTATCCAGCCAACAGATTTATAAAATTATCAGCCTTTTTGTCACCAAAGAATAATTTCTTTTCCTTAACACTTTTAATTATGGATATGATTATCTATTACGGCCCCATTCCACTTTTTTTTTTTTTTTTTTTTAAATCTCTTAGCTGATAAAAGAATTATACAGGTAGTCCTTGACTTATGACAATTCATTTAGTGACTGTTCGAAGTTACAACGGCACTGAAAAAAGTGACTTATGACCGTTGCAGCATCCCTATAGTCACGTGATCAAAATTCGGACGCTTTGCGACTCATATTTATGACGGTCGCAGAGTTCCACGGTCACGTGATCCCCTTTTCCAAGTTGAAAGCCTACCCATAAATGGCCCAAATACAGCCGTTACATTAATGTTCCTCCTTCCGTTATATATTCAAGATGGACAATATTTAATATTTATTTGCTACGTATATGTAGGGATGTGGGTCTATACATACGTTCATAGTATGTTTAGGTGTGTGACATGTATATGTTTCACTTTGAGAGCGGGCAACTAAATTTCATTTTTGATGTGTGCCATAAAAATGACAATAAAGGTTATCTTATCTTAAAATAACCTTACTAGTTCATTTTTGTACATTTTAGTACTAAATTGTTTTTAAAATCAAATTTGCAAACTACAAGAGAACAGAGTGCATGCCCAGTGCTCACCCACAATTTCCCCAAATTACGATGAGCCAGATCTTTTTAATTGGAATGATAAGACTCCAGCATTTTCAGTCCATTTTGCCATAGACCCAATTCTGTACATTGCTGCAACTGGGCTTTTCCCATTGATGAGAGCCTGTTGGCTGGGAAATTCAGGGAGTTGGAAGTCCAGACATCATCCAGTTGCCTAGTTTGAAAACAGCTGAATTAAAAACTTTTGAAGTCAGCAAAACCTTTCACAACAGCTCTTTCAAATTCTGATATTATTTATTTTTCTGCACTTGGGACCTGTGTCTTAAGATCTCAGGAACTGTTAATGTCTTATCGACTTAAGATAAAATTTGCTGGGGAAAGAATGCAAATTAGCAATCTCGTAGTACTAGAATACGTATTGGAAGTACATCCGGCTGTTAAACTTCCAATAAACCTCAGCAGCGGAAGTGGTCTCTTCCATCCACCCCGATCTCAGGGACTAGTCTGGACCTGTCTGAATCTATTTAGCCTATGAGAAAAAGTATCCTTTCCATTAAGACAGATTACTTTAGATCCCAGTGTAGCTTTGCACTTTGTACTGAGATAACCTATTGAGGAGGATTTGAATAGTAACTATATGGATTGTATGGGAGATGAAACTCAATCAAGATGAGATACTGGACAACTTGGAAGAAAATTTGGCGGGCACCCATCTCCATAATGGAGAAATGTCTTCGCTCTCTCATCTTCTGCAGAGATTGACTTTTCACGACAATCCGGTATGAAAGACATTGTTTTATCGTTTTATGCAAAATTAACTTGCATTTATTATCCAAGGGTTAGATTATAAAATAAAAATGCGTACTGTGATCCCGGGCACATTTTCCTTATGTATTTTAAGACGGATCTTTAATCTTTCATGATTTAAGAAAAAGATCGTTGAACTGTGGAGATTTTCAAAATATAGTAGGTTAAAAATAAAGGCCGTTTCTATTAGGCAGAAGAATTTGGTAGGATGTCTACCAAATGTTAACAAATGTAGAAAGATTATTTAAAAATGTTTGTAGCTGACTTCACGATTTAAAGAAAGCTCCTCTCTTGCCATTCACTTAAACTGCATTTAAAAAATAGCTCAAAAGATTTTGTAACTAATTAGGAAATCCAGACGAGGCTTTGATCATAGCTGTGAGGAGGGAAAAAAAATCTTGAGCATTTTTATTATTTGTGTTATAAATCGTCAGCAACTGGAATCTACTGTTAACTTTAGTCTTTTTGCTTTTTTTCAAAAATCCCACTGAATAAAGTCAAGCTCCGGAGTGACCGAGCCTGCTTTTTTCAAAGCATCTTATGGCGGTCTAGCAATGAAGGGAAATCTTTCTCAATTTACAATTCTGAAAATAGCTTGGAAGTTAGGGGTCCTTGGTGTTTGGTGGCTTTCTTGCAGATGTTTCATTACCCAAACTTTACCAGCGCTAGAGGGGAGGGGGGGTTGGCAGAGAGGAGAAAGAGGAAAAGAAGGATGACTTTGGGGTCCTTGGTGCTCTCTGAGCTCGTTTCTTGAGGACCTTTCATTACAAACTAGGTAATATCACCAGTGCTAGAAGGGAGGGGGGTTTGCAGAGAGGACTGTGGAGGTCTTTGGTGCTCTCTGAGCTTGCTTGTTTTCTTGCAGACGTTTCGTTATCCAAACCAGGTAACATCACCAGTGCTAGTGAGAAGTGGCATTTGCTCTCTGTTTCTATTCTAGTGGCTTGCCCTGGGGTGATCTTAGAGGGTCTTTGGTTGGGCTGTTTACTATTGGCTTCTTCTAAACACCTCTACATCCCATTCCTTACTAGCACTGATGATGTTACCTAGTTTGAGTAATGGAATGTCTGCAAGAACGCAGCCAAGCTCAGAGAGCACCAAGGACCCCAAAGTCGTCGTCTTCTTCTTCTTCTTCTTCTTCTTCTTCTTCTTCTTCTTCTTCTTCTTCTTCTTCTTCTTCTTCTTTCCTTCCTTCCTTCCTTCCTTCTTCCTTCTCAAACCCCTCCCTTCTACCACTGATGATGTTACCTAGTTTGAGTAATGAAATGTCTGCAAAAAAGCAACCAAGCTCAGAGAGCACCAAGGACCCCAAAGTTGTCGTCTTCTTCTTCTTTTTCTTCTTCTTCTTCTTCTTCTTCTTCTTTCCTTCCTTCCTTCCTTCCTTCTTCCTTCTCAAACCCCTCCCTTCTACCACTGATGATGTTACCTAGTTTGAGTAATGAAATGTCTGCAAAAAAGCAACCAAGCTCAGAGAGCACCAAGGACCCCAAAGTTGTCGTCTTCTTCTTCTTCTTCTTCTTCTTCTTCTTCTTCTTCTTCTTCTTCTTCTTCTTCTTCTTCTTCTTCTTCTTCTTCTTCTTCTTCTTCTTCTTCCTTTCTCCCTTCCTTCCTCCTCAAACCCCTCCCTTCTAGCACTGATGATATTACCTAGTTTGAGTAATGAAACGTCTGCAAGAAAGCAACCAAGCTCAGAAGAGCACCAACCCCGAGCTACAAATAATTCTCCTTTCTCTGTTCCGGCTTGCTTCCTCCAAACTCGCAAGGAGCGGCTGAACCCACGAAGTCAAAAGGCATAAAACCCCGAACTGCAGTAAAAAACAACAACAGACCAAAAGGGGTGTAAAAGCGATTTAAACGGAGGGGGGGGGGGACACAAATCCAAGCCAAGCAGGGCGCGCGCCGCAGGGCGAGCTGAGCGCGCTGCGGACTCCCGACCGTCTCTCTCCACCCCGGGGGGGGGGAAACCGCATTGACGCCCGGTTGGAGATCCGCGGAGACCCTCACCCACCCTGCCGCCCCTCCGTCCTCCCAGCCCTTTCCCCGCCTGCTTCCTGGGCGGAGAGCGGCGGCGGCGGCGGCGGCGCCTGCGCCCCAGCCGCACACGTGGGGCAGGCCGGCCAGCCAGCCCGTCCCGGGAGCCTCGGCTGGAAGGCAGCGGCGGCGCTTCGGCTATGGGCAAGACCAAGGCCCGGCGCTTTCGCCCGCCGCCCTTCGCTCCAGCCGGGAGCCTGGGCGAGCCGGCGGCGGCGGAGGAAGGCGAGGCGGGCGAAGAGGAGGGCTCCCCGGCCGCCGAGCTGCTGGAGAAGGCAAGGCGGAGGCGGGAGGCGGGTTGCCAACTGATGGCCAGCCGAGGGGAGCCTGGGCGGGCTGCGGGCGTGGGAAACGGGTCGGGCATGGAAGGTGGGGGGGAGAGAAAGGGGAGGGGGCTTCGCTACAGGCTGAAACCTACGAGGAACGGCGGCAGGGCTTGCAAATATACGTAGTCCTCGACTTACGGCCGGGCATCTGTGTAGCTGACTTGAGACATGTGATTATGTTTTAGTGGGGGTTTTGCATGGGGTATTTTTAGAGCAGGCCTGTTATTTAATTTGATTTTAGAATAGAAATTTGCGTATATTTATCGTGGTTTTTATTATCGCCTGTTCACCGCCCTGAGTCCCGTAAGGGAGATAGGGCGGTATATAAATTCAATTAATAATAATAATAATAATAATAATAATAATAATAATAATAATAATAATAATAATAATAAACCAGTTTGGCCCCGTTTTGCGACTTTCCTTGCCGCAGTTGTTAAGGGAGTCGCTGCGGTGGTTCAGGGAGTCCCGCGGTTGTTAAGCGAATCTGGTTTCCCCACTGACTTGGCTTGGGTCCAAAGGTCAGAGATGGGGACTGCAGGACCCCGGGACGCTGCAAATCGTCGTAAATGTGAGCCAGTTGTCAAGCCTCCGAGTGTAAATCCCCTGAGCGTGGAGATGCTACAACGGGCGTGAGTGTGGAAAAATGGACATAAGTCACTTTTTTCCCCTCCAGGGCTGTTGTTAACTTGGAACGGTCGCTGAATGGAACTGTTGTAAGTCGAGGGCTGCCTGTAAACCCGAAGCAGTTGTAGGAAGACGAAAGATGTGGAGACTCTAGAAAGAGTGCAGAGAAGAGCAACGAAGATGATTAGGGGACTGGAGGCTAAAAACGTATGAAGGACGGTTGCAGGAACTGGGGAGGTTTAGTCTAGGAAAGAAGGTTGGAACAGAGGCATAGAATCAAAATCACGCAAAATATTAGTACCGCTTTATAAATCCTTAGTAAGGCCACACCTGGAATATTGCATCCAGTTTTGGTCACCACAGTACAAAAAAGATGCTGAGACTTTGGGAAAAAGTGCAGAGAAGAGCAACTAAGATGATTAAAGGCCTGGAAACTAAAACATATGAAGAAAGGTTGCAGGATTTGGGTATGGATAGTCCAGTGAAAAGGAGGACTGGGGGTGACATGATAGCCGTCTTCCAATATCTCAGGGGCTGCCCCAAAGAAGAGGGAGTCAAGCTCTTCTCCAAAATACCTGAAGGCAGGACAAGAAACAATGGATGGAAATTAATCAAGGAGAGAAGCAACCTAGAACTAAGGAGAAACTTCCTGACAGTTAGAACAATTAACTAGTGGAACAGCTTGCCTCCAGAAGTTGTGGGTGCTCCATAGCTGGAGGCTTTTAAGAGGAGTCTGGACAACCACTTGTCTGAAATGATATAGGGTTTTCTGCTTGAGCAGGGCGTTGGACTAGAAGACCTCCAAGGTCCTCTCCAACTCCGTTATTCGGTTTGTAGGGCTGTGAGAGGGCGAGCCGGGGTACCGGCGAACCGGGAGGTGGAGTAGGGTGATTGATGGCTTCTCCTGGTACGTTGCAAATGGCAAGCGGGGTTGCCAGCTAATTGGGAAAATAGGTCCCAGTGCACTTCTGGGCATCCTCAAATGAGATTGCTAAACTTTGAGCAGCCCAAGAATAGGTAGTGGGTTGAGGGTGCAGGGGGCACCAAATATCAGATTGCATTTATTGGATGGGCAAGGGCTATCCTTGGCAAGTGAGGTTTTTAAGACAAGGAATATCGGAATTTTAAGGGTGTGGAAAACTTCAGGGCTGCAGCAGCGGGTGGGAATTGAAGCCACCCATCTAAAATAGCTTTGACTTGCGTGTGTTTGGATCTGAGGTAGAGGAAATGTGATCCGCACCTGCCCAGGAGAGTGTGCATGGATTTAAATCCCGCTGGAAGGCCTTCCAGGAATTTGGTAAATAGGGATCCTTGGTGCTTCCTGAGCTTGGTGGCTTTATTGCAGGCCTTTCATTACCCAACTAGGAAACACCATCAGTGCCAGAAGGGAGCGTCTGTTAGGTTACCCAATTAGGGTCATCATGCCAGCGCTGATGATGTTACCTAGTTGGGTTATGAAACGTCTGCAAGAAGACCACAAAGCTCAGAAAGGACCAAGGATCTCTCATTTCAACCCTGAGCTACTACTGAGACTTAATAATTCTGTTTATTCATTCTCTGTACCTGCCTTCCCTACTCTCCGCCTTTCCAGCTGCAGCACCCCAATGCCGACGTGCGTGAATTTGCCTGCGCCAACATTTCCAAGATGTTGCAACAGCAACAAACAATCCCGGCTTTTGTGCAACAAGATGTGGTCCGGCGACTGGGCCCGTTGCTGCTTGATCCAAGCTTAGTGGTTCGGGAGACGGCGGCAGGAGCACTCCGGTGAGTGATGGATGATAGAGAGAGAGCGGTTTGGGCCAACATTTAGATAGGCTCTTTGGGGTCCTTAGTACATGGTGCAGATGAAACTGGGGGTGCATTCAGTAAACCTGGGGTTACTGTACTGGCAACAGATCTAGTTGTGGTTAGAGTCTGGATGGCTTTGCTACACCTTTGAGAAATTTATTCGTTGTCGTTCTGTTCCTGGAAGTTTGNCTTCTTCTTCTTCTTCTTCTTCTTCTTCTTCTTTCCTTCCTTCCTTCCTTCCTTCCTTCTTCCTTCTCAAACCCCTCCCTTCTACCACTGATGATGTTACCTAGTTTGAGTAATGAAATGTCTGCAAAAAAGCAACCAAGCTCAGAGAGCACCAAGGACCCCAAAGTTGTCGTCGTCTTCTTCTTCTTCTTCTTCTTCTTCTTCTTCTTCTTCTTCTTCTTCTTCTTCTTCTTCTTCTTCTTCTTCTTCTTCTTCTTCTTCTTCTTCTTCTTCTTCTTCTTCTTCTTCTTCTTCTTCTTCTTCTTCTTCTTCTTCTTCTTCTTCTTCTTCTTCTTCTTCTTCTTCTTCTTCTTCCTTTCTCCCTTCCTTCCTCCTCAAACCCCTCCCTTCTAGCACTGATGATGTTACCTAGTTTGAGTAATGAAACGTCTGCAAGAAAGCAACCAAGCTCAGAAGAGCACCAACCCCGGAGCTACAAATAATTCTCCTTTCTCTGTTCCGGCTTGCTTCCTCCAAACTCGCAAGGAGCGGCTGAACCCACGAAGTCAAAAGGCATAAAACCCCGAACTGCAGTAAAAAACAACAACAACAGACCAAAAGGGGTGTAAAAGCGATTTAAACGGAGGGGGGGGGGGAACACAAACCCAAGCCAAGCAGGGCGCGCGCCGCGGGGCGAGCTGAGCGCCCTGCGGACTCCCGACCGTCTCTCTCCGCCCCTGGAGAAAAAAACGCAGAGGCGCCCGGTTGGAGATCCGCGGAGACCCTCACCCACCCTGCCGCCCCTCCGTCCTCCCAGCCCTTTCCCCGCCTGCTTCCTGGGCGGAGAGCGGCGGCGGCGGCGCCTGCGCCCCAGCCGCACACGTGGGGCAGGCCGGCCAGCCAGCCCGTCCCGGGAGCCTCGGCTGGAAGCCAGCGGCGGCGCTTCGGCTATGGGCAAGACCAAGGCCCGGCGCTTTCGCCCGCCGCCCTTCGCTCCAGCCGGGAGCCTGGACGAGCCGGCGGCGGCGGAGGAAGGCGAGGCGGGCGAAGAGGAGGGCTCCCCGGCCGCCGAGCTGCTGGAGAAGGCAAGGCGGAGGCGGGAGGCGGGTTGCCAACTGATGGCCAGCCGAGGGGAGCCTGGGCGGGCTGCGGGCGTGGGAAACGGGTCGGGCATGGAAGGGGGGGGGGAGAGAAAGGGGAGGGGGCTTCGCTACAGGCTGAAACCTGCGAGGAACGGCGGCAGGGCTTGCAAATATACGTAGTCCTCGACTTACGGCCGGGCATCTGTGTAGCTGACTTGAGACATGTGATTATGTTTTAGTGGGGGTTTTGCATGGGGTATTTTTAGAGCAGGCCTGTTATTTAATTTGATTTTAGAATAGAAATTTGCGTATATTTATCGTGGTTTTTATTATCGCCTGTTCACCGCCCTGAGTCCCGTAAGGGAGATAGGGCGGTATATAAATTCAATTAATAATAATAATAATAATAATAATAATAATAATAATAATAATAATAATAATAATAATAATAATAAACCGGTTTGGCCCCGTTTTGCGACTTTCCTTGCCGCAGTTGTTAAGGGAGTCGCTGCGGTGGTTCAGGGAGGCCCGCGGTTGTTAAGCGAATCTGGTTTCCCCACTGACTTGGCTTGGGTCCAAAGGTCAGAGATGGGGACTGCAGGACCCCGGGACGCTGCAAATCGTCGTAAATGTGAGCCAGTTGTCAAGCCTCCGAGTGTAAATCCCCTGAGCGTGGAGATGCTACAACGGGCGTGAGTGTGGAAAAATGGACATAAGTCACTTTTTTCCCCTCCAGGGCTGTTGTTAACTTGGAACGGTCGCTGAATGGAACTGTTGTAAGTCGAGGACTGCCTGTAAACCCGAAGCAGTGTAGGAAGACGAAAGATGTGGAGACTCTAGAAAGAGTGCAGAGAAGAGCAACGAAGATGATTAGGGGACTGGAGGCTAAAAACGTATGAAGGACGGTTGCAGGAACTGGGGAGGTTTAGTCTAGGAAAGAAGGTTGGAACAGAGGCATAGAATCAAAATCACGCAAAATATTAGTACCGCTTTATAAATCCTTAGTAAGGCCACACCTGGAATATTGCATCCAGTTTTGGTCACCACAGTACAAAAAAGATGCTGAGACTTTGGGAAAAAGTGCAGAGAAGAGCAACTAAGATGATTAAAGGCCTGGAAACTAAAACATATGAAGAAAGGTTGCAGGATTTGGGTATGGATAGTCCAGTGAAAAGGAGGACTAGGGATGACATGATGGGAGTATTCCGATATTGGAGGGGCTGCCCCAAAGAAGAGGGAGTCAAGCTATTCTCCAAAGCACCTGAAGGCAGGGCAAAAAACAATGGATGGAAATTAATCAAGGAGAGAAGCAACCTAGAACTAAGGAGAAATTTCCTGACAGTTAGAACAATTAACCAGTGGAACAGCTTGCCTCCAGAAGTTGTGGGTGCTCCATAGCTGGAGGCTTTTAAGAGGAGTCTGGACAACCACTTGTCTGAAATGGTATAGGGTTTCCTGCTTGAACAGGAGGTTGGACTAGAAGACCTCCAAGGTCTCCTCCAAATCTATTATTCAGTTTGTAGGGCTGTCAGAGGGCGGGGTACCAGCGAACCGGGAGGTGAAGTAGGGTGATCGATGGCTTCTCCTGGCACGCTGCAAATTGCAAGTGAGGTTGCCAGCTAATTGGGAAAATAGGTCCCAGTGCACTTCTGGGCATCTTCAAATGAGATTGCTAAACTTTGAGCAGCGCAAGAATAGGTAGTGGGTTGAGGGTGCAGGGGGCACCAAAGATCAGATTGCATTTGTTGGATGGGCAAGGGCTATCCTTGGCAAGTGAGGTTTTTAAGACTAGGAATATCGGAATTTTAAGGGTGTGGAAAACTTCAGGGCTGCAGCAGTGGGTGGGAATTGAAGCCACCCATCTAAAATAGCTTTGACTTGCGTGTGTTTGGATCTGAGGTAGAGGAAATGTGATCCGCACCTGCCCAGAAGAGTGTGCATGGATTTAAATCCCGCTGGAAGGCCTTCCAGGAATTTGGTAAATAGGGATCCTTGGTGCTTCCTGAGCTTGGTGGCTTTATTGCAGGCCTTTCATTACCCAACTAGGAAACACCATCAGTGCCAGAAGGGAGCGTCTGTTAGGTTACCCAATTAGGGTCATCATGCCAGCGCTGATGATGTTACCTAGTTGGGTTATGAAACGTCCGCAAGAAGACCACAAAGCTCAGAAAGGACCAAGGATCTCTCATTTCAACCCTGAGCTACTACTGAGACTTAATAATTCTGTTTATTCATTCTCTGTACCTGCCTTCCCTACTCTCCGCCTTTCCAGCTGCAGCACCCCAATGCCGACGTGCGTGAATTTGCCTGCGCCAACATTTCCAAGATGTTGCAACAGCAACAAACAATCCCGGCTTTTGTGCAACAAGATGTGGTCCGGCGACTGGGCCCGTTGCTGCTTGATCCAAGCTTAGTGGTTCGGGAGACGGCGGCAGGAGCACTCCGGTGAGTGATGGACGATAGAGAGAGAGCGGTTTGGGCCAACATTTAGATAGGCTCTTTGGGGTCCTTAGTACATGGTGCAGATGAAACTGGGGGTGCATTCAGTAAACCTGGGGTTACTGTACTGGCAACAGATCTAGTTGTGGTTAGAGTCTGGATGGCTTTGCTACACCTTTGAGAAATTTATTCGTTGTCGTTCTGTTCCTGGAAGTTTGNGATAGAGAGAGAGCGGTTTGGGCCAACATTTAGATAGGCTCTTTGGGGTCCTTAGTACATGGTGCAGATGAAACTGGGGGTGCATTCAGTAAACCTGGGGTTACTGTACTGGCAACAGATCTAGTTGTGGTTAGAGTCTGGATGGCTTTGCTACACCTTTGAGAAATTTATTCGTTGTCGTTCTGTTCCTGGAAGTTTGCTTAGATGGGCTTGGTGTGAATTTTGCAATTTCTACTCAATTTCTACAGGCCTTGTGAGGTAGTCCAGACAAGAAGCACATTCGGAAGTTATAGATCTACTTTATTGTAAGGACACATTAAACAGAATCTTGCAAGGAGGGGAAGTACATCTGTTCCCCTTCCCCTTTACAATGCATGAAACTAGAGAGGGTCTCTTCTGAGTTGTTTGCTACACACGTTCCTTCTGCAGGGTCTAATTTTATTCATCAGACAGTCGTCTCTAGTCTTTGGCTTTTCCACCCGTCTTCCATTCCCACATCCCATTATAATTTCTGCCCTTTCTCTTTGTGTAGTGATTGGAAACTTCCCGACCTACACAAATGAGCAAGATCAAATCTTGTGTTTCGCATCCTGGTTTCTAGGGAGGTCTTCCCATTAAGGATTTTTTTTTTCTCCCCCATTCGGCAGCAAAAAAGTTTCTCAAAACTTTCAGACACGTTTGGATCGTTTTGGATTGCACCATTTTCATCGTTGCTGTGTTGTGACTTATCCTTTCCTTGAGAAACCTTTATGGATGTGGGATAAACGTGGCTTTGCAAACTAATGTGGGATAAATTTGGCTTTGTTGCAGAAACCTCAGTGCCTGCGGAGGATTTGAAGTTTGCAATGATATGGTCACTAAAGACATCATGACTCCACTTGTAGCTTTGTTGAAGGAGGTACGTTGTGTGTGCTTTGAAAAGAATTCCACAATGATGCTTTGGAATATACGGGAAACTGAACACAGCCTCTCTTTAAAGGAGGGTATTGGTTTTCTGCCACGAAAACAAAATCTTATTAAATCAGCTGCCTCTTTTTCAGGGAAAAAAAAGAAGCGACTATTTTAAAGAGATGCTGTGCTCATGTACTCACTCATTACAAAACATGTATAAACTAAAATAAACAAAAAATGTTTTAAAGTTTTGAGAAATATTTGAGTATAATCAGTGAAATGCTTCCCTAAAGCCAACAGTTCAGAGCAAATACAAGATTAGAATGGGCATCTCTACCCTACTACAGATCTGTGTATGCATTGAAAGATGTTCTATAATGCATGGGTACATGAGCACAGCTTCTCTTTAAAGCGGTCATCTCTTTTTTTGGACTTCAAGCCTGAAAAAAGAGGGAACTGCTTTAATGAGCTCAGATAGTGTGCTACTTTCCACTCCAGCCTCAACTTAGAGTACAGGCCTTACTGATAGCCTACCATCCAATAGCTAGATTTGTCCAAGCTTTGCTTACAAGCTCCTCTCAGGTTGATTAAATTATGTTACCTGACTACTAAGATACAATAAATCACAGCCACAGTTGGCTGGATTCACTAGTTACGGTAAACTGTCAAACCACAGCTGACAAGCCAGAATAGTTAGGCTCATTCAACAGACTGGGGTAGCAGGAAACAACCTCCCTTGAGTTTAAAGTGATGGATGAAGTAGCCTATAGTAAGTGGTATCCAGAAAGTCCTTTGAAGAATAAATGAATTTGGAAGAGATCCGTGAAAGCAAGAATATCTTGCATTTTCCCCATCAGATTTTGTTTCATTTGTTCTTTTTGGTCTACTTTGATTCAAACAGTGCCGGGCAGGACTTATAGAAAGCAATAATTCCTTGAAGGAAGACAAACAGACAGAGAAGAACCATCCTGAGGACATTGCTAACGAAGGTGTGAACTTGCTGTGGAATGTGTGGTAAGTGTAGTTGTGAAATTCTTGGTTTCAGGGCTAGCAGAGAGTATTTGGGGAAGAATTGTGTCTTCCAGAAGTGGAACTAGGCAGGATTGGAGAAAGTGGAAATCACATTACAAATAAAATGAGTTGTGCGTATCACTGTACGGGTGTGTTAGGGAAGGATGAATGAATCCCAGTTGGTAGAAGGTCATCTTTTTTGTGTCCTGTTGTTACTGTGCAAAACATTTAGGTTTCCATTGGAAACTAATCAATGCTAGGGGCTGTGGATATTTTGAACATTGTTTGGAAGAAGTAAGTGTGGATTTTTCCCGCCAGGCTTCTGCTCAAGGCTGAAAAGTGACGTGGTTGCATTAAGAAGCGTGATCTCATTAAAGCAGCTGCATCTTCTTTCAGACTTGAATACACACCTGGCAAAAAAAAAATCCTGCCATGCTTCCCTTAATGCAGGGGTGTCAAACTCGCAATGTCACGTGATGTGTGGCAATGTACTGCGACTTTTTTCCGGCAATGGGGGGGCACGGTTTTGCTACGATGCATCTGGCCTGTGGGCCGGCATTTTGACACCCCTGCCTTAATGCATATCAAAGAGGTCCTACGCTCGTCTGAATTCCAAAACCGTTCTCTGGAATCATTTTTGAACTGTGCACAATCGTTATAAATGGACATTTGCCATCTTTGTTTATAAAGGAGATTGATCGACTAAGTTTTCTTTAATGTCTCTTACCAGTGAATGCAACAGTACAGCCGTATCAATATTCAACAAAGAAGGATGCTTAGATGTTACTCTACAATATCTGAAGAGGTTTCGTACAAATGTTGAGCTGGCTATTGCTGCGGGTAAGAAATGGCAGATAACCCTTCTTCTTGGAGATTTTTGTTATAGTTTTTCCTGTCAGCAGGAGGCTGTCTATATAATTTACCAAGAGAAGGGGCTATTGGAAGTTTGAAGCTATTTGTCTGTTTGTCCAACTCTTTGTCCGACTCTTGGTGACTTTATAGGCAAATGCTATCCTGTCGAGCATCGCTTCTTTCCATTGTTGGATGTTCAACTTTGTTACCAGATTTGATGTTGTCAAGTCAGCGTGTTCTTTGCTTGCCCCTTCTTCTTGTTCCACTGACCATTCCCAGCATCGGTGCCTTCTCCAGTGAAGTTGCAGGCCTAACATGGCCAAGTAAATCAGACGTAGTCTTAATGATTTTAACTTCTAGTTTAAAGCAGGAATGGGAAAAATGTGTTGGTTTTTGATTATTTGTTTTTCATTAACTTGAATCCTGCTTTTCATCTTTCTTTTTCTAGGAAAAAATTAAGGGGCAGGTGGTAGAACGTTAATCATTTAAAGGAAACGTTTTGAGATTTAAAACAGCTTCTATGTAATATAGGTAGTCCTTGACTTATAACAGTTTGCTTAGCAACCGATCGAAGTTACAGCGGCATTGAAAAAAAGTGACCTGTGCCTATTTTTCACATTTACGACCGTTGCAGCCGTCCCCGTGGTCACGTGATCAAAATTCAGAGGACTGGCAACTGACTCACATTTATGACGGGTTGCAGTGTCCTGGGGTCATGTGATCCCCTTTTGCGATCTTCTGACAAGCACAGCCAATGGGGAAGCTAGATTCTCTTAACAACCGTGTTACTAATTTAACAACAGCACTGATTCACTTAAACGGGGGCAAGAAAAGTCGTAAAACGGGGCAAAGCTCATTTAACAAATTTCTCACTTAGCAACAAATTTTGGGCTAATTGTGGTCGTAGGTTGAGGTCTATCTGTATAGCATCAGATCACGATGGAAGTGAGCATTTAGTACAAGTATACTAAAAACAGTATCAAGGAGTTGATCACACTTATCTGAAGTAGAATGGCGGATAGCTTTAGGAAGGTTGATTTAGGACTTTCCGAGTTGGATCTGCGGCCTACGTTTAAACGTATTCTCCACCTTTACAGCATCCTGTTTACAAACGGTGACAGAAGACAACCCAGATCTACTATCATCTTTCGATGCATCTGCGCATCAGGTGCTGGAAATGGTTATGTTATCATCGGAGAAAGATATGGACCACATCCTTTTGCGGACTTTGGTGGCAGGTAGGAAATCGCAGTGGCAGGCTCAGGAATTCTGGGAGTTGAAGTCCACAGGTCGTGAAGTTGACATAGTTGCCCACCCCTGCGCTATAACAATGATGCGCCAGAATGTGTGTGTGTGTGTGGGGAGGGGGGAGTCCCAGTTCCATGGTTTGTGTGTGGGAATTCCTTGCATGAATCTCAATCTAACTGTCAACGCTGCTAACCTTGGATGTTCTTGCTTTGACAACATCTGGAGATGCAGCCTTTTTCTTCCTTATGCTTTACTCTTAGAACTGGATGATGCTGGGGGAGGAGAAGGAATGTGATGGGAGTTAGTTAGACATAACAATATTGTACTAGTGTGTGAATTCAGGGCTTTTGAAATAAGAGATGATAAGGAATGGCGGGTTGGAGTAAAGGAGGGAAAGCCTGCATTTCAAACTAATTGGAGAATGTGATTTGCTTTGACACTAACATCTCCAGGTGGCTTTGGGGAAAGATCCTGTCTAAGCTGCCAGTTGGAAATTGGGTGCAGGAAGACATGATGTGATGATATCCTTTCTGGCTTAGTGATATATTGATGTGGTAGCTCACAATTTATGAGCCAACCCATTACAGCTGAATGGTCAGGCTTTCATTTTATACTTGCTTCCCAAAATTGTGAATGCTCCATTATTATTATTATTATTATTAATAATAATATACACATTCCTTCTCATAATTTCCTACAATTATACCTAACAAAAGAAGTAATTCTGGCTTAAAATCTATGTGTGTGGTTTTTTTTTACTCATTTTCTCTAACCATATATGTATTCTTGACCAAAATCTTTCGGCTTTAGGGCATGTCCACCAAAGATGATAGTAATGTGCCTGATTTTTGTCTGCATTTCCAACAATTGTAGACATATTTTTAAACATTTCCGCTAACCTCACAGGTGTTAAGGGCCATCTGTAGAGTTGTCCCTTTGTTTGATGTTGCAGTGATCCGATTTGGTTGCCTGATCTCTGCCGTATCCTTTTTCGTTGCTTCAGGGGTAGCGTGGAACGTAAAGAGCACTGTGCCCTCAAGCAGCCAGGCAGGAACCATCAATGCCATCCTAAAGATTTTCTCGGACTGTCTAGCGGTGGACGCCGGAGAGACAGTTGTTCGGATGAAGGAAGCCGAAACGGAAAGGTTGAAGACTTCGGTGGAAGGAAATGGAGTGAACGGAGGTAGCACCACACAGATAGACGAGAACAGCATGGAAGAGGGAACTGGAGGGATCGCCCAAGGGGAGAAGGACCTGTTGGATCTACTGCCAGTAAGTGGCTGATCTGTTCTTTCAAAGGGGAGCACCAGGGCCTGAGTTATGAGGATAAGACAAACCGCAGGTAATCCTCGGTTTACAAAAACCCCATTAGCGAACATTCAAAGTTGCAACGGCGCTGAAAAAAGTGACACACAATGGTCCTTGCGTTTACGGTCGTAATACAGGTAGTCCCCGACTTACAACTTACAATCACTGGGAGAAAAAAAAGGGACTTATGTCCATTTTTCACATTTACAACCGTGGCAGCACACACACACACACACACACCGTGGTCACATGATCAAAATCCACACGCTTGGCAATTGACTCATACTTATGACGGTTACAGCGTCCCGGGGTCACGTGATCCCCTTTTTGCGACCTTTGGACACAAGCAAAGTCAATGGGGGAAGTCGGATTCCCTGAACAAACATGTTACTAACTGAACCAGTGCAGAGATGCATTTAACAACTGCGGCCGGAAAAGTGGTAAAAATGGGGCAAAATTCCCTTAAGTGTCTCGCTTAGTGACAGAAATTTGGGGCTCGTTTGTGGTCATAATGTGAGGACTACCATGGTCAAAATGCAGGCACCTGACAACCAGCCTGTATTTATGATGGCCGCCAGCATCCCAAGGTCATGTGATCGCCATTTTGTGACCTGCCCAGCCGGCTTCTGATAGGCACATCCACATTAACCCATCTGCTTAATGGCCGTGTGGCTCTCTTAATAACGCCAATGATTCACGTAACAACTGTGGCAGAAAAGGTCGTAAAATCGGGCACGACTCCCATAACAATTGTTTACTTAGCCCAGGGGTAGGCAACTTCGGCTCTTTTATGACTCATGGACTTCAACTCCCAGAATTCCTGAGTCAGCTATGAGTCCATGAGTCATAAAAGAGCCGAGGTTGCCTACCCCTGACTTAGCCACAGAAATTCTGGTCCTAACGGCAGTCGTTAAGGATTACCGATAAAATATCCCCATCCATAGACCCAGATTTTCAGCTTGAAATGGCTGCAGGGAGAGTTCGTTCTTTCAGGAACTTTGGTTGGCTGACTGAAAAAAATTGTTTGCTCTCGCGTTTGTTGTTATTAGTTGTGAAATCGTGTCCGACCCATTGGGACCCCATGGACAATGTTCCTCCAGGCCTTCCTATCCTCTACCATCTTCTGGAGTCCATTTAAGCTCATACCTACTGCTTCAGTGACTCCCTCCAGCCACCTCCTTCTCTGTCGTCTCCTTCTTCTATTGCCCTCCATCTTTCCCAGCATTAGGCTCTTCTCCAGTGAGTCTTTCCTTCTCATTAGGTGGCCAAAGGACTTAGCATCCCACAATGAAATTCTTGCCTTTCACTTCAGAACGTCTCCTGAACGTTTCTGTGCCTGCTCCCATTTCTTTCTCTCTTTTTTTCCACCCAAGCTTTCTTCAGTCTAGTTCTCTGTCATCGTTATCTCCCTCAATCCTCATCATCTAGGAAGGGAGAAGATTCATTCGGGGGAGATACAACATTGATTCTGTTAGAATTGGATAAACAGAGTTTAAATAACCACGGTTTAGCTCAGGATGAGGGCGAGCCCACGTATTTGGCCTGATTTGAAGACAAGACCTTGTGTTTTTTGCTTCCTAGCGCAGCCAGCAGGAGTTGAAGCAAGCGAGTGCGTTACTTTTGGCTCAACAAACTGCCCTGGAAATAATTGTCAACATGTGCTGCAACGAAGGTCAGTGGTCTCTTTTCTTGTGTGAAGTGAGCTGGGCACTTAGGTGAGGTGGGCAGTAGAAGTTGGATGGATGGATGGATGAATAAACAAATCAACAAATAAATAAAACAAATGTAGTTTTCCTCAACTTGGTCACTGTTTTAATACGAGATGCTTAATGAGGTTATTTATATCACAGTCTTTGTGCTACACCCCAATCCACAGGCGGTGTGGCAGTGGAGTCGGTCATAAGGTCATAAAATGAATGGAAATGCCATAGATGGCCACCAGAAACCTTTGATCTTGGTTAAAGGCCCAGTGGAATAGTTAAAGCCCTACTAAGTATATACACACAACATGTAAAGTTGGGCCGGTTTAATTGTGGTGAAGCTCTTGGGTCTTTACATGTTGCGTGAATTCAAGATGGCAAGATACAAATAAAGTTGCTGCACTTCCTTTGGGATGTTGATGCCTGTGGCTTTTGTTTCCAGATGCTTCTGACGAAGAATGGGAAGAGTTATCGAGCAGTGACGAAAGCGATGCCTTTCTGGATAACAATTATGAAGAAGAGGGCAAGCTGCTTTCTCCGTTGTGCCTTTCAGCTGAAATTCACACCGCCCTGGTCAACCAGTTAATCCCAAAGAAGGTAACCAGATCTTCTTCGACTTCAGAAGGAGGACCTGGCTAAAACATCGCATTTGAGGCTGCAAGATTTATACAAGAGAATAGTGATAGATCATGGTGGAACTGTGGGGTCTTTGGTGTTCTCTAGCTTGGTTGCTTCCTTCGTCTGCAAGAAAACAACCAAGCTCAGAGACCACCAGAGATGCTCACTAAGTGCTCAAAATGCTCACCCAACACTGATGATGTTACCTAGTTCGGTAAGAAAACGCCTGTAAGAAAACAACCAAGCTCGGAGAGCACGAAGGACCCCGTGAATTGGTTTCTTTTCTGATTAATAACTTTTATAAACCAAAGTAGCTGACTTTCATATAGCTCCCTTGTTCCCAGAATGCCTGCATTAGTATAGTCGTATTTGAGAACGTGGCAGGAGTAGGTGTTAATACCACTGCTTGGAGAATTGTCAAAACGAGAATTCATATAGGTAGCAGTTGTATGCCTGTATAATTCTCCAGCCTCTTCCCTTTTAGACTCGGTGCATTTGTTGAAGTTTTGTTAGCCGTAGCATGAAGGAATGAGTGGCCAAAGGACTTTTGAACACATCTTTGCAGCTTAACAATAAAGGATCATAACCTTTAAAATAAGTAATAAGTGAAATGTGATGGTCTCAGGAACTTGAGGTTACTTCCACATTCTGTAGGGATGTTGTGCTCTTCTACGAATTGGCGCCTGAGGTCCTTCTTTGAACATTGACCGTGAACCACAGTTGTTCTTTGCTTTGTGCAGATCCTGGAAAAAACTGCTTTCCCTAGTGGAGTTACGGTCAATGTCTGTATGCAACATCCATCTTGGAAGGCTCTGATTAAAAAGTAAGTGACTTGTTTTCATTCAATTCCTTGTTACTTCCTTCTCAGGAGAGCACTGTCTATGGATCTGTCTAGGCCAGTGCTTCTCAACCTTGGCAGCTTTAGGAGGGATGGACTTCAACTCCCAGAATTCCCCAGGCAGCATGGAATTCTGGGGGTTGAGGTCCACCCTTCTTAAAGTTGCCAAGGTTGAGGAACGCTGATTTTCAGCTAACATTGGACTAGAAAAAGGATGCACAGCCTACCCTACATGATTCCCCAATCCCTCACCCAGAAATGGCCTTCAGGATCCCTCTACCCTGAAAAGGCCAGATGATGGATTTGGGCAGCTCAACTTTCTGGGGTGTTTTGTTAGCAAATAAGCAAAATTCCGTTTTTCTTCCAGGTTGAACATGATCCAGTGCAGAGCGCTCACCTGTCTTCACAGCATTTTGCTGGTGTCGGATGTGGATAGCCTGGGGGGTCCTTCGGTGCTTCAATCCCTGTCACAGCACTTGTCTCAATTAATTTTTTCCCAGCCAGGTTTGCTTTGATTTTTAGGCTCTTTCCAGCTTGGTAGGACTCGTTCTTCCCCGCTGCCACCTTTGTTCATTCTTCCTAATCCTTCCACTAATTGCACTGGCTACTTGATATATCTACATGATAATGACTGAGTTTCCTGCTGTTTTGTCTTTGCAGACCCCTGGAGAGTAGACTTATTTATTTAAGGCAGGAGTGAGCAAATACAGTGAAACAGTGTAGCTTCTTGGTGATTGCCAGAACAAATCTCTGCAGGTTTGGGGGGCAACCATTTTCAAAAATGGCTGCCTCTTGCTGCCTTCTTACGGCTAGCAAGAGAGCCTGACCCAAGTCACCCAGCTGGCATTCATGCCTAAGGGAGGACTAGAATTCGTGGTCCTCTGGTTTCTAATGGGGAACCTTAAACCAGTGTTTTTCTCCCTCAGCAACTTGAAGATGGCTGGACTTCAACTTCCAGAATTCCCTAGTCAGCATGGAGGTAAAGGAATTCTGGGAACTGAAGTCTGTATGTCTTAAAAGATGCCAAGGTTGAGAAACTGCCGTTTAAGGTACCTCATCACGCTGGCTCATATATACTTAGAAACATGCACACGTTACACGTGTGTTGATGTACATATGTAGAAAATTGGGAGGTGTTTTCTCCATAGAGGTAATCCTAATTTGAGTCCCAAAATTCCGGTTGCTAAGCTAGACAGTTGTTAAGTGAGTTTTGCCCCATTTTGCGACTTTCCTTACCACAGTTCTTAAGTGAATCACTGCACCTGTTGAATTAGTAACACAGCTGTTAAGTGAACAAAGGAGATATTTGACTTACAAAATTTATATCACTAGTGTTTTGAGCACAAAGATAATGTGCTTTTTATTTTTGGACAGAATTTTCAAAAGAAGTGGAGTTTCTAGAAGCTGTCACCAGTGCGTTGCGAGCTCTTTTGCAAATGTTGGCATCAAATAATATAACTCAGGTGAGTTTTCTGGACATGTTGGCATCTAATATCACAGTTTCCACAATTCCACAGTCTTTCAACATGGATGGAGGAAGACCCCCATGCCAGCGAGAGAAAATGCTGTCAAAGTGGCCCAATGTTGGGCGAATGTCATTTAGTTTTAATCCTATTTATTTTACGTACTTTTTGCACATGCTACATTTCTAATGATTTATTTTATAGCTATTTTGTTTGCTCGATATTGAAGGTTTTATGTCTGTCATTTGAAGGTGCTTCTGACACGAATAAGGGAAGTTTCCACAATCTGATTATAAAACATCCACATCATATGAAGCAGTTAAAATTGTGCACATGTATAATTTCTTGAAGAACATTTGGGTTAAATGGGAAAGGGGTCAGCTCCATTTGTTCTGGAAGGATTTAGGAAATGAGTGTGGCTTCATCATGCAGAGATAGGATCCATTGGCAAGAAACAATAAACCCGAAAGATGTCTAGTTCAAACTTAGCTTCCCCAATTATGCGTAGCTTCATGTTGTCTGAATCCAGCACACAAAGCCATAATCTAAACTATAGATTCTTGTTTCATACTAACATGGAATTTTTAAACCATGGTTTGTTGCACAAATCACAGCATCCTAATTGACTGTAATCCTAAGCCCTGAGGTGTGGTTTCACACATATCGGCATGTAATTTACCCTAGACCTGTCTGTATAGTGCTGAACATGAAGTAGGACTGGAAGACAATGCCTCTGAACACGTGCAGAATATTTTTATATAAATAAAATAAATAGAAATACATAAAGTAAGTAAAATATAAATACACAATTAACCAGTGGAACAGCTTACCCCCAGAAATCGTGGGGGCTCCATCACTGGAGGTTTTTAAGAAGAGACTGAACAAGCATTTGTCTGAGATGGTATAGGTTCTCCTGCTTGAGTAGGGGGCTGGACTAGAAGACCTCCAAGGTCCAGCTCTATTCTATTCTATATAGGCTCAAGGAAAGAATTAAGGAGAAATTTCCTGACAGTGAGAACAATTAACCAGTGGATCGGCTTGCCTCCAGAAGTTGTGGGTGCTTCATCAGTGCAGGCTTTCGAGAAGAGATTGGACGTCCATTTGTCTAGAATGGTATAGGGTCTCCTGCCTGAGCAGGGGGTTGGACTAGCAGACCTCCACGATCCTTTCCAGCTGTTATTCTGTCTTCTGTAAATATATTTTATTCCTGTTCATGCCTGTGGATGGCTTTTTAAAGCATATGGGATGATTTGTCCACAAACCTATGCCACTACCCTTTTATTTATTTTTTTTCACTCAAAACTAAACTATTCCTAAAAGAAAAAAACAGCTTCCCAGTATATTGGGATAGTAATTCCCAAAGTGGCTGTCAGGAACTGCAATCCCAGCACATCTGGAGGGCTCCAGGTTGGAGTTGGCCAAAAGGATGTTTGACTCAAAGGCTGTTTTTTCTTCTTCTTCCTCTTCTTTTAAACAGTGCATGACCCCGGAGCAGCTGATGACTCTGTGTGACACTGGAATTCAAAGCACAAACATCAGCGTCCGAATCAATGTTGTTAGCATTTTAGGAATTGCTGGGAGTGTGCTTGCCAAAGTGGAAGACACCACTGAGACACTCAAGGTAAAGTCAGTTGCCATCTTGCTTTTAATGGGGATGTCAATTGTTTGGAAGGCAGTGGATGGAAACTAATTAAGGAGAGAAGCAACTTGGAACTAAGGAGAAATTTCTTGACAGATTTCCTGGCAAGTGGAACAACTTGCCTCCAGAAATTGTGGGTGCGCCAACACCGGAGGATTTTAAGAAGAGATTGGACAGCCATTTGTCTGAAATAGTATAGGTTTTCCTGCTTAAGCAGGGGGTTGGACTAGATAGAAGACCTCCGAGGTCCCTTCTAACTTTGTTATTCTGTTATTCTGTTCCCCCCCCCCTTTGGATTCTACATTTCTTTGTTGTTCCAGAACATCGGAAAATTCCTCCTCAATGTTGTAACGAAAGACTCTTCCCTTGTGGTGGTGGGAGAAGCCTTGGATGCCCTCTTCGATGTTTTTGCCGATGGCAAAGAAGCGGAAAAGGCAGCGGAGGAAATAAAATTGCTTTATGCGCTTAAGGAATTCCAGCCCATTTTCAAGTCACGGGTGAGCATGCAGTGTCCTCGTTGAGTGGGGAGAAAATGAGGAGCTAAGGTGGTTTAGGAAAGCATCTGGGTTACACATCTGAACAGCTAACCGTCTTGCCCAGTTGCATTCATTCATTGATTTCCTGAAAATCCCAGTATCGACTTTATTTTAAAATCCCCACATTACTAGTCCTCGTGGTTTCAGCAATGCATTTTGAAATGGGATAGCTAGACTTTTTGTTACTGGCAACTCTGCCTGATATTTATTTATTAAAAAAATAGAAAGTTGGGGGGGCTATAAAGATGTAGAAACAGGCAGGTCATGGATATTGTTTCCGTTTAATTTTATTTCCTGGGATAAGGAATTTGGATTGTCTGTCTGTCTATATGTCTGTCTATCTTATCATATCTATTGTCTGTCTATCTACCATCTATTGTCTGTCTATCTATCGAGCTATCTATCATCTATCTGTCTATCTAATATCTATTGTCTATACTATATTGTCTATCTGTCTGTCTGTCTGTCTATCTATCTATCTATCTATCTATCTATCTATCTATCTATCTATCTATCTATCTATCTATCTATCTATCTATCTATCTATCATCTATCTGTCTATCTAATATCTATTGTCTGTCTGTCTATCTACCTACCTACCTACCTATCTATCTAATCACTGATTAACTAGAGTTTGGCCTATTTAGAGCTTCCGCAGATGTTTTTGTACATTTCTCTTCTCAAAATAATGAGAAATTATGACTAAAGAAAATGTTGGCTGAGTCTTGGAGCTTTTTGCCCCCCCCCATGCCAGGCCAGTTTTTTAAAAAACAAGGCGCTCCTGACACACACACACACATACACCATAATAGATGCACATACCTGGCCAAAAAGGACAGAAAACCAAGAAGATAAGTTAATTATGTGTGTACTCGTTGCAGAATAACCAGATCACTACAGCTTTGGCATGACTCCAAGACAAGGGAAGGGAGAGTTTACATCAACTGACATGAAAATAAGTCTCACTTGTGTTTCAGTAATAACACTTCACACATTTGATTGCATCGGTTCTGTTTTTCAGTGGATTTCACTTAATGGTTTAGAGGCTGGAAGTAGGCGAAGTGGCTCAGACAGACACTTCTCTCTATGTCACACGAGTATAGGCAAGGCAGTAAAGGATAACCAGACACATACAAGATTCTGCTACAGGTAGTCCTTGACTTAAGACCACAATTGAGCTCCAAATTTTTGTTATTAAGCGGGACAACTGTTAAGTGACTGTTGCCCCATTTTACAGCCTTCCTTGCCTCAGGTATTAAATTAATCACATTGTTAAGTCAGTCTGGCTTCCCCATTGACTTTGCTTATCCGAAGGTCGCAAAAGGTGATTACATAACCCCGGGATATTGCAACCGTCATAAATACGAGTCAGTTGTCAAGTGTTTGAATTTTGATCATGTGACTACTGGGGGGGTTGTGCTGCAACAGTCATGTGAAAAAGTCACATTTTTCAGTGCTGTTGTTAATTTCGAACGGTCACTAAACAAACTATTAAAGTCAAGGGCTATCTGTACTGTACCTGTATTAAAATAAGCCATTCTTTTGGAGTTGATTTTCTTGTTTTGGTCTACACAGTGGGGTTGACGAGGCTGTGTCTTTTTTTAACTGCAGATGCGAAAGGAAGGCAGAGGACAGTACAACACAGAACAACTGTGCGTTCTAGACAACGTGAAGTTGAATTTAAGAAGATTTATTGCCTATCAAGAGACGTTGGATAGAAAGAAAAAAGTTTTGGAAGAGAAATAGGATGGAAAGCACTATTTTTGATATAGTTTATCAAATGTTTTAACCGTGGATTCTATAGGACCTTGTAGTAACAACTAGTGGGAGACAAGGGTGGTGGTCTGCTTTTCCTACTATGTGTCTTATATTGAAGGGGGACAGAGAAAAGTGCTAAAATGAATTCAGCACCGCAAAGGGTCAAAATTTGTCCTTAAAAAGTGGTGGAATATTTTAATTTTCTGTTCTTAGAAAAAGAATGAGCAAAAAAATCCAAAATAAAAAAAAAGAGATTATGATGGAAGTGTCCATTTTGTTAATATGGACAAAATAATGTGATTTCCTTGATTATATACTTCAGAGTTTTCTGTTTTGTTTTTTTAAGTAAAAGTACAATGTAAAAAACAGGATAAAATATTGTTCCTGGGTGATTTCAGTTTTCTCAGTGCCCAAATATGAAGACTTTTCCTACTTCTTTTTAAAAAAACGTTTTATAGATAACAGCCAAGTTCACACATTGTATTTTTCTAATATACATAATATACAGAAGTATATTTCTTCATATTGTATTTGAAATCCTTTAGCCCAAAGCTGTTAAAATGCAAAATAACTACGTTTTCTACCAAAAGGAATCTATGTTTTGTGTTTGGATTCAGTGCTGGTGAACGATAGCAATAAAATAATTGACATTCCTATAATTTATGATAGTTGTACTGGATAAACTATGATAAAACAGAGTAAATTATAAATTGTGGTACCCTGGGTAAATTGACACAACTTGGGGCACTGTCAAATAATGTATTGCTGTGTGTAGCCTGAACAAGCCTTTTACCATATTCCGATTAAATAGCCTTTTAGCTAAGTTTCTCTCCATTCAGCCAAGAGGCTGGATCAAATGAAGGCCAGCTAATAAAATAAAAATAAAAATAAGAAAGCCTTAATGAACTCATTCCAGCAACCAATAAGGTTCAGGATCAAGCAGTCTCATGTACCATCAGTATGGATGTTTCTATCCCTTGTTGGCTGCACGTGGGCTGCTCCACCCTTGTTTCTGCAAGTTGGATTTACTATCATTTAGCTTTCACTGACTGCGAATTCTCACGTTGAGTCATAGCCCAGGGTTACAATCCATTCTTGGCAGCCTGGCGTTTGAACTGATGTGATCCTAGTATTTCCATGTGGGTTGAACAAATTCCTCCCTTAAAACGTGGAGAGCTGTTGCCAGCCAGTTGGCCTGATTTAGCGTAATCCAGGCTTCTCACTTGACTATTATGATGGCTATCGGGAAGAGTTGCGACAGGTATGAGGTGGTAATATCAGGAGCAAAGAATCAGGACCATGCCTTAAGTTCCAGTCAAACTGATTTATTGCTCATGCATATGCACAAAAATGTAGTCAACGGTCAGCACTACATTGGCGCTAGATAAGAATTAACGGAATTCAAGGAGGGCTGGACTTAGACCACTTGTGAGAAAGTAATGATTCCAGGCGGATTCCTCTCTTGATTCCACCCCCAGGCTCTGCCTCTCCTCCTACAGGTAGTAGAGTAAGACAATTTCAGAACTGGGTTACTGAATGATTGCAACCAGTGTGATTCACATTCTAAGGGGTAGCTCTAAAAAAATTGTTGAACAAATCATAACAAAATATCTTGTGCTGGGAAACAGTGACGTGGCAGTTTGGTCTGTTGGCTAAGCTGCTGGACTAGGAGTGGGGAAACCGAGTCCTGCTCCTTCCTAATAACCCTTTGGGTAATCTTTGGACCAGTTCTGTCTTAGTCCTAAAAAGGGCTTCTAAAATGGCTGCCAATAGAACCATATGGACATTTCCCCGTAGTCCCCAGGTGTCACTGATTCAAAGGCATCCTCTGATTTTTTTTCCAAATCATACTAAATATTTGATATTTCTTGTTGTACAATACAAACATGGGATAAGTAGCTGCTTCAGAATAATTTTCTGGGACATGGGTGGAACGTCATTGTTGCAATTGCACTATTCAAAGCAATTTTAATCATAAAATTGGAAAAGGGGAGGTTGAAATCAGAATTGGAACAAAGAGGCTAATAAAACTCACTTAACTCCCCCCCCCTTTAGATTTGGACAGATTCAGACATGCATGACATGTCCAAACAACCCTTTTCAAACCAACTAGGAATCTGAAACGTATTGGTAAAATGTTATTATTTTAATGGACACTGTACTGAGTAATACATCTTTGAAGTATTACATATTGTAAAGATTTTGAAATACATCGATAATTGCAAAATTCCCTTTTCACACATGAAAACAGGCATGTGTACATAATACACGTGACTACATAGATACATTTGAGCTCTTATTTGGAGCAAAGTTGGAAAAAACTAAAATGTGTACTTAATAGATGTTCCTTTGGCCTTTTTGATTTTCGAGATACTGTCCAAGAGATGATTTGCAAATCAAAATCTTCCCTCAAAGTGATTAACCACAAATGCACTATAAAATGGAAAGAAAAAGCTACATTAAATAAATCTGACATCAGGCTTTGATACTCTGGATTAGGAGACACAATTAACATGATCTCTAAATATAAGGGTAGTTTAATTTTGTGGTGGCTTTGATCATGCCTGGAATTTTGGCAGTGGTCTCAAGCAATTATTGGCTTAAATAGGTTGAGATTCTCAAAATGTTTTCAGATTTGCTTTTATTTAGTATGCACGCATATACGTGCAAAAGAAGGAAGGCAAGAGACTTGAGGGGGTGAAAAAAGACCTGTAATTATCTCAGTTTTGAACCTTAAGCTTTGCCGAGTCAATAGTTTGAGCTACTGCATTTAATTTGGACAGTCATTGATGTGGGATCCTATTGGGATCCACCAAAATGCCCTGAGGACATCTCCTTAACGTTTACAAAGAAAGCCCTCTGGGATTAGGATTAGTTTGAAAACAAGAAATGGAGAAGACTAGGCCGCAAAGCTAAGCATCAACAGTGGGGTCCTTCGTGTTTTGAGCTTGGTTGTTTCCTTGCAGACATTTCATTACCCAAGTAGGTCACATCATCAGTGTTAGAAGAGAGTGCCTACTAGATTAATCAATTAAGATCATCTTGCTAGCACTGATGATGTTACCTAGTTGGGTCATGAAATGACTGCAAGAAAGCAACCAAGCTCAAAGAGCACCAAGGACCAGCAGTTCAACTCTGAGTTACAAATACACTTTTTTTTTTAATTGTTATTCCCAGTCGCATTGATTTCTAAGAATGGCCTTCAACTGCAGATGGCCTCCTGGAACATCCTGAGAAGGTAAAAATGGCTGTGGAGTCCTGGGCTTGTAGGTATGCGCACCTGTTCAGAAGAAAAGGGTAAAGATTACCTACGTAGAATCAAGCAAATCCCCCCGGCTTTCTATGATAGTTTGGATTTCTGCCATTTTTGTTATTTGCCCACAGTATGTAATAAGAAAAGTTATTATATAAATTAAATGAATGAACAAAACCTCCCTTCAATGAAGGTTTACTACTTCTGCCATTTTAATTCTCTTTGCCCAGCCTCATTCGGAGTTGGGTGGAATATAAATTAGATAAATACATGAATGAACCTCCTTTCTATGAAAAGTCCCAAATTTCTCTTTTTTCCTCTTTTTCTTAACCATTTCTAAAATGGCCCAGACACCTGCTTCATCTCTTACCTATCTCATCTCTATATCTCTTATCTGTATGTATGTATGCAAGTGTCTATCTACATATATAGTATCTATCTATCTATCTATCTATCTATCTATCTATCTATCTATCCACACACACACACACAAATGTTATATGTATGTAAATGTAATAAACCAGCGAACCCCTCAGGTTCAAAACAGGGACTCGGGATAAACCCTCCTGAACCCCTCCTGACCACCTTGACCCGTCCCCCCAATATACTGGGAAAGCTCGGGGCGCCCCTGCAAAGCGAGGCCTCCTCCCGCGGCCCAGCGCCCCGAAGGGCCCTTTGAGGCGGGCGGCCTCCCTCCGGGGCTCCGCCGCGCTCCCCCTCGTGCCCGGCCGCGGACGATCCGTCTCCATCCCAGGCTGCGGGGCAGGCAGGGGCGGGGAGGACCCGCCGGGCGACCCCTTCCCCGCGTGGGCGACCCTCCGCCGCGGCCGCCGCCCGGCCTTCTCCTTCGCCCTCCCACGCCTTTATTACGCGCGGCCCGGGCGGCGGCGGCGGCGACGACGGCGGCCGCCTCTTTGGCAGGGCCCCGCCTCGCTCGCCTCTCGCTCCGCGCTCCTGGCCGGGAGGGGCGGCCAAGCAGTAGCAGCCGCCGCCGCCGCAGAAGCCTCGCTTCCTCCCCGCCAGTCGCCCGGCTTCCCCGCCGTCTTTGCCGGGAGACGCCCGGCCGGCCGCGCGCGGGTCCTCCTCCTCCTCCTCCTCTGGGCTTCTCCGCCTCGCCGCTCCCCGCAGGGCGCCGCGCTCCCGAGAGGCCGGCGGGGCTGGGCCTGCCTGGCCCGGCGGCGGCAGCGGCGGCGGCGGGCAGGAGGAGGGCGAGGAGGAGGAGCCGCCGCCGCTGCCGCCCCGTCGCTCTTGGGCCGGCTCGCCGTTTGATGGATCCCCGGATCGCCTGGTTCCAGCCAGAGCAGCTCGGCCCCTCGAACCGCCTGTGGATGCAGATTTGGGAGACCACGCAGGGGGTCCGCAACCTCTACTTCCAGCAGCAGCAGCAGCAGCCGCTGCCGCCGCCTCAGCCCGCCGCCCCGGCCTCCTCCTCGACTTCTTCGTCCTCCGCCTCCGCCTCCTCGGCCGCCTCGTCGTGCAGCAGCAGCAGCAGCTCCCCGTCGACCCCGGTGGCCGCCGCCGCCGCCGCCGCCGCC
>NW_015386220.1:161628-178586 GCF_001527695.2 Protobothrops mucrosquamatus | reverse complement strand
GGGAAGGGAGCAGAGGGGGACCTTTGGGGGCAGGACTTGGGGTGGGGGGAAAGGGAGGAGAGGGGGTCTCTTTGGAGGCAGGGCTGGGGGGCAGGTGTGGGGGACAGGGAGGAGGGGGATGCTATTGAATCAGGACTTGGGATGGGGAGGAGGATCTGTTGGAAGCCTTTGCAACCACCCTCCCCAAACAGATCTATGGGAAGGATTGCATTTTAGTCTGCAATGAGGGGGGGGGAGGTAGTACTGTAATGGGGAGGAGATAGGGCAGCAAGGTTATTGCACCTTGTCCCAGAAAGGTGGGTGCTCAGCGTCTTTGGAGAAGGCAGCAAAAAAGGGGGGCTTTTGCAATGTGGGAGACAGATGGGGATGGTCCGGGATCTGCAGTTGTTCAGGGCCAGGGGTGGCAGCGGTGTGCTCTTGAGTCTGGGGGTGACCCCTTGGCCTTCCGTGGAGGTTTTTCTGGCTTGTTTTGTGACTTCAAGATTGGAAAAGGTTGAGTCTCAAGGATGGACTGAAGAAGTTGCCACAATGGGGCCTTGGATGCTCATCCCCTACGGTAGCCCAGATTGGACATTTTCTGGGGGTGGGTGGGTTGAGATGCCCCTTTTGCACGCACGGGATCCAGTTCAAAGCAGCCACGGTTTGGATGCTTTGGGGAAGTGATAAGAGAGGCCTGTCAATTCAGCAAAAAAGTTTGACCGGAATTGGTTATGGATCAGGAGGGATTTGTGCCAAATTTGTGGTATAGAGTTATTGCTTGGGGGGGGGGGGTTATTGGGAAAAAGTATCCTCTCCCCACCATACCCAGGCTGCAGTGTGGATTGAGTTGAATAGGGTGGCACTATGGCGAAGCACTTGATAAAGGATAATCTAAGGGTGTCTGGCTACCCTGGTCCAGAAGCACATGGTCTGGGAAGAAAGACACACTTTACCTGTCATCTACCTTACGGTGTGGTGGAGGGGGTAGGGGGTGGGGGGAATTACAACGAACACGTTTCTACACGAAACTGGAAATGTGTCAAACGTAAGGACATTATCATAATACATCCATAAAGGGCCCAGTGTGATACTCATCAACGAAGCCGAGAGACGTTTGTCTTTTTTCCTCCTCCCCAGTAATTCTTCGAATTCAACCGAGAGGCTTTTCATGGGAGGGGGATAACCAGTGTGTATATGTGTATTTGGAAATTAGACAGGAACAGGTCCACTTATTCTACAGAAGGGCACATTCGGGTCCTAGTCTTCTGATCTTACGACTCTAAGCACCTCCCAGTGCGGTCGAAACATGTGTTTCAGTGCATGGAAGTGTGTGTGAGCAAAGAGGGATATTGCACACCCGATTTATACCTGACAAAGATACATGGCCTGTGCATTTAGTGGAGTGGGATTCTTGGGCCGAAATGACCTTCTTGAGTTGCCCGTTGCAAAGGTGAATTACAATATTTCGTCTTTCTCAACAAAAATCTTTGTCACTGTTAGTGTTACGTTATGCAGGATCCCAGGGCAGAGATATCTCTCTGAATACAAATGTACCTTTGCAGGGTGTGGAAATGAGTCTTCTGAACAGCTGATGCATAATACTACTGAGGCAGGTTGCACTTAATTTAACAAAGGTTAAGGAGGTCTTAGAGTGTTTTAGAAGTATATCATTTTTTTCCTTGTTGTATTCTCATCCCTTCCGCAAATTACGTGACGGTGTTTTTTTTAATTTGGTCAGAAAGAAACTCTGCTGCTTGTGCATTGTCGATTAGCATCATTTTAATAGCATCAAAATGGGATTTTATATTGTTGTAGGAAGCGGTTTCATAATGATATGTCAAATTTGACAAAGTTCTATTATTTGGAGATTACCGGAGAGTTTCAAGGCAGCTTATACTTTTTATTTGTATAATTTATATATTTTGTTTTCAGTTTCTAAAAACTGCAATGTTCATCCTGCAATTTTTTCCTTATTTTACGAACAACGCATTTACCCATCCAGAACCCATCCAGTAAACTATTTCACTGCATTGTGGATCAGGCTACGATCCAGATAATGGAACTTCATTGACCTTAGATTTTTCACTGGTCTGTATAAACTATTCAAGGGAAAGGATAGAATTCCACATACAGCAGAAAACCATAATGTTCCTGAGGTGTTTAATTATTAGATGTTGTTTAAGTGGGTTTCAAAATACCACTTTCTTTTAGTATGTTCCACTTTTTTTTGTAATCGCATAATATATCAAACATTAGTTTGATATATTAAACTAACTGATAATGTACTTGTTTATTTAAAACAGTAGAGTAGCCCGGTCATAATGCCTTCACATGTGTGAGAACTATGGTTTATTCATTTACCATCGGTTAAATCTTTAGCTTAGCATGATTTGTGAATGCAACAGATGCCCGTGTTTGTGTGTAGCCAAAGCAGAAATTTGTAACTGCAACTTCAGAGGATGAAATGAGGGATCATAGGGTTTAATCATACTAGGCTACATCTGAATATGATGCTGATCAGGGAAGTGACATAGCAGCTAAGATAGTTTTATTTGTCAGTTATACACATGTGAATATAGCTGTAACTTAAACTGGCTCCCTTTAAAGATGGCAGATCATGCCATGTCATAATTCTACTAAATAACTATTTTTGGCTGAAAGTGGGTCCACTCACATAATTTCCTTTTCTGGCAAGTCTGGTGTTGACATTTGTGTTACATAATGATCAGTTAAATTATGAGCTGAAAGCTTGCTGGAGAGTTTTAATTGAACCGAATCAATAGAGATTGGAAATAAAGTAAACTTTGTTAAATAATGGGTTAGCGTTCACTCTATTGTAATAAAATTGTGGAACGTAGCTTTTAAATGATTTGGAGCATAACAAAGCAATAAATGTATGTTAGATTTACCTACTGAATTAAGTGATTAATGAGGTTGTTTCGTGTGCTAGTTTCCTTCAATTAGTTGTACTGTATAATGGAGTGTCCAACCTTGGCAACTTTGAGACTTATGGACTTCAACTCCCAGAATTCACCAGCCAGCTTTTTACACTTCTACTTCTCATCTGATACTTCTTGTATGGATGAACTGACAGTAGGTCTCCCAGACTTTTAGCATAGATTTTGTGTTGTTACCTGTGATCTTGTTTTAACAGAGGTGTCAACAACAGGCTTTGGTAACATGTACTGTGTATCATATATCAAAATGATTTCCTGCTTAATCATCAGTAGCTGATAAAAGTTCTTGTCTCATCTTGAAACTGCAATTTGTCTAGTTAACGCACGAAAGTGTGTTTTTCCCATAGCCAAGAGACTTGGTTGATATAACACATTAAGGCAGCGGTCTTCAAACTTGGCCCTTTTATAACTTGTGGACTTCAACTCCCAGAATTCCTCAGCCCAGGCATGCTGGCTGAGGAATTCTGGGAGTTGAAGTCCACAAGTCGTAAAAGGGCCAAGTTTGAAGACCCCTGCATTAAGGTATGGTTTGCTTTAGTTAATAGACCTTAAGTACCTAGGTTTGCACAACACATTCAGCCTAAATCAGACCACATTATGGCTTAGTTTGATGTGTGATAAGAAGCCATTAAAATATATCTTCTTCATGCAGCTCAAACAATTTAAGAGTTACAGGGTTCTGCACTATCATGTTTAATGAGAAAGATCTTTAAAGCTCATATCAGTTTGTACCCGCTATAAAGCATTTTCATGCGGAAGGTATTATGAACAAATAAGCCAATTGTAGACATAGTGATAACACCTTTTTTTCCCCCCACCCAGAGCTACAAAGGCTTTTCAGCAGTGGTGTTCTTGGTTCTTCCATTTGATACTTGCATAATTGTGTAATCTCAGTTTTATGTTCCAAGGTGTTAGAGATTAAATGTGCAAGGGGAGAGCAGTGTTAATTGATTTAACACATGCGCAAACTTGTAAAAATTCTAAATGGAGGCCATAGTTAACAGCACTTGTATTTTATACAGCTCAGTGAAGAAATTAATAAAGATATTAACTGTGCAGTAAATCCAGTATTAAAAGTGTGCGTATATGTGTGTGTTGCAAACAGTGGACCATTTCTTGCCTTTCAACTTGTGCTTTCGTTGTTGACACCAAAGCAGCAGGAGAAATGAAACATCTTGAAAATGGCAATGACAGTTGAAATAAACATAATGTGGATCTCTGGAAGCCAGAGGGAGCAAAGTGTGAAATAGCAGGGGTTTGAGCTCATCTTTGTTAAAAGCAAGAAGTCTAGTTACAGAGGGATCATTGTGTTGAAACAACACTCTTGTACCACCCTGGCCACAGTTTTTTACCAAAAGAAGATGATCCTTGGCAAAAAGTTTGAGTTTGCCTGGATCACGAGAATAAAAGGCTCCATGACTGCATTTGACTGAATGAAATGATATTTAATTTTCTGTAGCTCGGTGTTTATTGGCTTTGCCTTGGGTTAGTATCCCATTCTGGAAAATAATGCCTGCCTAGCACAACTATAGATCCTGAACTTTACTGGGATCCCATTTGTAGACTAGATTGCCACTGGTGTGAAGGCTTCACGCATTCTACAAACCCAGTTAGACAAGCCATGCCTTAATACAGGTCGTTCTTGACATTTGTTTTAGTGAGTATTGCCCCATTTCCTGCCGCAATTGTTAAATGAGTCACTTCAGGTGTTAAGTTAGTAACTTGGTTGTTAAGTGAGTCTGGCTTCCCCCCATTGACTTTGCTTGTCAGAAGGTCACAAAAGGGGAATCACATGCCCCCAGGACACTGCAACCGTCATAAGTACGAGTCAGTTGGCGAGCATCTGAATTTTGATCACCTGATCCTGGGGATGCTGCAACGGTCGTGTGAAAAAACGATAAGTCACTTTTTCCAGTGCTGTGCTAACTTTCAAACGGTCACTAAACAAACTGTTGTAAGTCAAGGACCCCCTATATGCAAAGTCAATCATAGAAGGCCTAGTTCTGTTGTGAAGCAATAGTAGTTTTACACCTTCAATCTAACATTCTTTATTATTATGTGGTGGTTCCTCAGATAAAACGGTGTCACAATCCAGCGCCAACCTTGTAAACTTTGCTATATTTTTTAAGTAGAAAACGTGCTGAAAAGAAAAAGAAAGAAAAATGGCCACTCCCACTTGGATATCTCAACTGATGGTGGGAATTATTCTTTCACATCATGTTTCAAGAGAATTTTGCAATGCCAGGGAAGTGAAATTATGCACTATTCATATTCCATTAGTGTGTTTCAGAGGAGAGTTAATTTATGATTGATTTAACACCATGCCAGTCTCCATTTAACACTGTTGTTTCGCTGACGAGGGAATACTTATCACAACCTTGGCCCTTGTGGGCATACAGGGAAGTTCAGAATTAAGAATTGAATCTTTGTTCTGGATATAATTGGTGAGCTTGTTTTAAAATTTGCCTCGCCGAATCCTTTTCATGACATTTCCACCGCACAACTGTATCTCTCACCTGTACCTTCTTAGATTCTTCTGTTCTTGAACTAAATTTGGAAGGGATATTTCACTCTGTTCCCATATCCAGTTATTTATTCACTGAATAATCCTGTATTTAGTTCTTTTATCTACTGAATGTTCCGTCTTTAGCATCATTGAGAGGTTTCGGGATTAAAATCTCTAAAAGCATTGGGAAGTTTTTAGGTGTTATTTTTTCTCTCCTTAAGTTTCCGGTTTGTTACTGTTTTGGTTTTTTTATTTTAATTGATGAACATAATTTGGTGCAGAGAAATTTGACTTTTGGCAACCTGTATTTCCCCACAATGAAAGGAGCTAGGGTTGAATTGATACTCAAAACATTAAGTGTATGAATCTCTTGTTAGTATTGGCCCAAAGGCAGTAATGGAATTGCTGAATAGCAATTATTATATTTTGGGCTCTGTAGACAGAGTGATAACAGGTAAGCTACAGCATTTAACCTCTCTTACCTGGATTCTTTCATAGTCCTAATTATGAACAGAGCCGGCAATAAAATCAAATGTAATTTGTTAATATTCCTGTATGAAATGATACAAATAAAATTTTCAGTCGCACCAGTGGGGAGATAGGTAGGCGATGGATAATTGTCATTTTCTATTAAATCCTCAAAAACATGCCTGATTTCTATTCCCCAGAATCTAAAATTAGGGTGCTAAGGTCAAGTGCCCACATATTTTTTTTTTATGTACTTTTGGGAATCTTCTGTCCTACCCCTAAGGAAGAGAGTAGACGTTAGATCTGGATTTATTAAATCCCTGGACGATTTGCAGTAAATTGGCAAGGATATCTCACCCCAACTGCTTAAAAATAGCAGCAGCAAAATGAGATACACATAAATCTTCCACCTCTCCTTTCCTAAATCACAACACTGAGATGAAGAAATAAATTTGGTGGTCAGATGTAAATTCTCCTGTTTTCCTTTAAAAAAAAAAAAGAACCCTGGGCTGGCCATACTTTAATTCTAAGATTATGTTTTTTACATTAGGCTCTGGTTGATGGATCTGCTAAATAATAATAATAATAATAATAATAATTAATAATAATAATAATAATAATAATAATAATAATAATAATAATAATAATAATAATAATAATAATAATAATGATAAAGTTGGAAGGGACCTTGGAGGTCATCCAGTCCAACCCCCTGCTCAGGCAGGAAACCCTATACCATTTCAGACAAATGGCTGTCCAGTCTCTTCTTAAAAACTTCCAGCGTTGGAGCATTCACCGCTTCTGGAGGCAGGTGGTTCCACTGGTTAATTGTTCTCACTGTCAGGAAGTTTCTCCTTCGTTCTAGGTTGCTTCTCTCACACACCCTCTCCGTTGCATTGACTCTTGATCGCTACCCAGCCTTTGGCCTTGGTGTGTAAGATTACATAACTCTACAGGTGTGTTTTTCTTATGCTTTTGTTATGAATATTATGGTAATTATCTTTGGAACTTGGCAGCTTTTAATGACCCTGAAAATAATTCCCTTCTGTTTTTCTTCATGCCTCTAAACTTTTTATAAGGAATTAAGACGTGGTTGTGGCAATATTCCTGTGTTTAAAAGAAAGAAAGGGAAGTAGCGTATCAGGATACCCGCTCATCCGTGCACAACTTTGTGCAGCAACTTGTGAGTGAATTCTGTGGTCATTGATTGCCTTGATGTTTCCAGCATCTCTACGCCATTTTTAGCTCTCGTGATATTTTTTCAGATTAAACGTTTGTCTTATTTTTCTTTCTTTTCAAACAACTTTGCTTCGTAAGAATGTGAAACTGCCAACTTGACTTACCAAGCAATTCTTTCACCTGTGTTGTTTTCTAATCTTTGCTGCCCCAGGGATGGAAAACTGCTATTCCTAAATTACTTTGACAGGTCCTTGAAGGAAAAATAGCCATCAGTCTGAAAGTCTACAGTAATATTAAGGGGCTTAACTATCAAAGTTATAACCAGATCAATTCCAAATACTCTCAAATGGTTGCTTGAACCATTGGATTAAATCAGGGGTAGTCAACCTTGGCTCTTTTATGACTCGTGGACTTCAACTCCCAGAATTCTGGGAGTTGAAGTCCACGAATCATAAAAAAGCCAAGGTTGACTATCCCTGGATTAAATAATCTTGGCCTTTTGTAACGCAATAAAATAATGAAGTTAAAGAACCATTGGGGGTAACATATAGAGTTGATTTCATAATTTTTCATAAACGTTTAGATGTTTGTGTTGGAATTTGTACATTCTATTGGTCTTAAAATACATTGATATATCACAGTTAATTTTAAATACTGAAGTGGATACGTGTATTTTTGTACCTAAAATTGAATTATATTAGTTTCCGAAACTCTTAGAAATTCAACATTCTTTTATACCGTCATTTAGGTAGCAAATCTTGCTGCACAAATGTGATAGAACTCATCAACACCACTATGACATTTTTAGCATCCATATAACCAATAGCCTGGTGTTTTTTTCTCCCAACTTTGCAAAGGTAGTACTAGTAATAATTGCTAATATATGGTACATTATTCTATTGCTACTGTTGCATACAGCCTTAGTGATGATGCAGTTATTTGGGTAGGACTGTGTTGTTATACAGTGATCAGTTATTGACAGGAAGATTCTTGCAGATAGATTGACTGATTAAAATTAGGACCATTACTTCAACACAGAAATATGGGGGATAAGTTTCTGTTTGTGCTTAAGTTTTTTTTTTAAAGTAAATACTTGTCTTGAAGTGAATTGAATGCAAGAATTTTCTGTTAACCATTGGTTTCAGTTGAAGGGGCCCATCCTTTTCCCCCTAGTCCAGGGCTAGGCAGCCTTGGCTCTTTTATGACACGTGGACTACAACTCCCAGAATTCCTGAGCCAGCCGGCTCAGGAATTCTGGGAGTTGAAGTCCACGAGTCATAAAAGAGCCAAGGTTGCCTACCCCTGGACTAGTCAGATAAAGAATATGGCAAAGAATATCATAAAAACTAAGTTTGGTACTTGGAATTAATAGATTAGGCACAATTGTAGCCTAATTTTTTTTTCTTGGATTACAAAACACAGTTCTGAGGATTCAAGTTTTGACATGGTCGCGTATTTTTAATAGCGTGTTTGTAAATTTAAAAAAATAATAACGAAGGGAGGAGAACACGAGGTTCAGACTTCTGTATGGCCCTCTTCCCCCTTTAACAAAGTTAGTTGTGTTTGGAGACTTGCAGAGAGTGCTACATGACATCCCGTTGATCATATTTCCTAATTTTATTTTTAAACGCACTTGCCCCAGTATGATCTGGGTTAGAATAAGCATCACCCTGTTCAACACTGGATAGAAGAATGTACTAGAAAATGACCTCCTTTGCCAAAAAAAATATAAACTTTGTTAATGAAGTTTAGTGGCTTTTGGATACGTTCCCAGTAGACATGAGAATCGGCCTTGCTTTATTTCTTAATTTTTTCATCCTTCAGGTTGACTTTACACAATTGCTGGATGCTTTTGAAGGAAAGCGCAAGTGGGGACCGGGCTCAAAACAGTTTAGCCTTGATCTAGTGATCAAAAAGATGGATTGAGGGAGAATACAGGTAGTCCTCGGATTAACAATCACAATTGAGCCTAACATTTTTGTTGCTAAGCGAGACATTTGTAAAGTGGGTTTTGCCCCTTTTATACGACTTTTCTTGCCACCGTTGCTAAGCGAATCAGTGCAGTGTTAACCTGATTGTTCAATTAATCTGGCTTCCCCATTAACTTTGCTTGTTAGAAGGCTGCAAAAGTGGATTAGATGATCGCGGGACACTGCAACCGTCATAAGTCTGAACCCGTTGGCAAGCATCTGAATTTTGATCACGTGACCCTGGGGATGCTGCAGTGGTCATAAGTGTGAAAACAGTCCTGGGTCACTTTTTTCAACACCTTTGTTACTTTGAACGGTCACTAAACAAACTGTTGTAAGTTGAGAGCTATCTGTAGTATCCTGTTACAGGTGTAGTCCTTCAGATGTGTTTGAACTAGGATTGAGAAGGCACTTTTGGGGGGACAAAACACCAGAAGGGACAGTGGCCATCCAATTTAGAGCAGACTTGATAAAAGCTCCTTGTTTCGATAGGATTAATATAAATGTTAATCACTGTCCATTTTGAACACGTAGCGAAAAGAGGAAGCTTGAGAGTTCACAAGGTTGATGCTATATGGAACAAAACTATGGCTGAACCTGGATGTTCTGCTTCGGATACCACGGAGCCCCCTCCTCCCAGAAGGTAACCAGGAAAACAGGTTGTGGAGAAGACGTGTAGCATCCCAGACAATCCTGTGGACCCTGCTCAAGTGTCGCTTATGTGCCACGTCCTGGATGGAAGGGAGGGAACTAAATGCATTAGATCAGAGGTCCCCAACCTTTTGGGCACCAGGGACCAGTTCCGTGGACAGAGGCTTTTCTGCGGACCAGACGGTACGTGGTTTTGTGTGCTGCCTGCATCCTGTGGATTGGGGCTTTGCTTGTTTGTGTGGCCCTGTTGCGGGCATGCCACAGCCCACTACTGGGTCCACAGACCGGGGATTGGGGACCCTTGCATTAGATGCATCTCAGCCTGGCTTCAGGTCTTGATTTACCCCTGAAATAGCCTTAATTGCCCTAATCGATACCTTTATGAAGGGGGGGGGAATAATCAACAGAAGTTCTTGATTTCTGTTAGGTCTTCCAGCAGCCTCGGATATTGTTGATCAGGAGATATTTTGCTGAAGGAGCTCCTTGGATGGTAGGAACTGTGTCCAGTGACTCCACTCTATATACAGGAGGTGTGAGGTTTCACTCTGGCTCTGTTCTTTCTTCCTTGCGGTTCAGCATGTACACAAAGCCGCAGGGAGAAGTCGTCTGGAGATTTGGGTTTCAAATGTTCAGTGTTCTCCTTTTCATCTAACTCAGGAGAGGTGGTGCAGGTGCTGGAGAGTTGTTTCAAAAACGGAAAGGGCTGGAAAGAGAGTCAAGAAGCTGAAACTGATAACAGATAAGATGGAACCATTGCGGAGGAGGTACAGATAGCTCTTGATTTAACAACCATTCATTTAGTGACCGTTCTCACCATTTAGTGACCGTTCTCACCGGCTCAAGGTGGCCTCAGCCTCCTGTCCTTCCAAGGTCGGTAAAACGAGGATTGCTGGGGCCAAGATGCTGACTCTGTAAACCGCTTAGAGAGAGCTGTACAAAGCACCGTGGAGCGGTCTATAAGTCTAAGTGCTAGTGCTATTCGAAGTTTCAACAGCACTGAAAAAAAAGTAACACAACCGTTTTTCACCCTTAACAACCGTTGCAGCATCCCCATGGTCACCTAATCAAAGTTTAGATACGTGGCAACTGGTTTCATATTTATGACAGTTGCGGTGTCCTGGGATGATGTGTTTCCCTTCTTGCAACTTTCCAACAAGCAAATGCAACAGGGAAGCCAAATTCACATAACCATGGCGTTATTAGCTTAACAATTGCGGTGAATCACTTAATGTGGTGCGTCAAATGGGGTCAAACCCCGCTTTTTTTTTGCTTAGCACATAAATTTTGGGACTCCCTGTATTACACTGAGATTTGGGAAGGTGGCTTATAATATCAAGAGAGGTAGCGCTTCAAAGAAACAGCTGCATGGATGAGAGTTCTCCTTCTACCCCAAGGGACAACAGGCCATACGGGGTGAGCGGTTTTGACGATACTGGAAATAATTCCCATCTGTTTTTCCTCACGTCTCTTTTAAGGTTTTTTTTTTTTTTAAAGGAATTAAGACATGGTTCTGACACTTCCAATATTCCCCTGTTTAAAAAAAGAAAGGCAGGCAAGCTTTCGTAAACCGCCCAGAGACGGCTATGTCTGAGTTGTGCAGCTATATAAATTTGTTTAATTAATAATGATCGATGATGATGATGATGTTGGAAGGGACCTTGGAGATCATCTAGTCCAGTGATGGCGAACCTTTTAGAGACTGAGTGCCCAAACTGCAACCCAAAACCCACTTATGTATCATCGGGTGCCGGGTGGGTGTGGCCCATTGGGTGGGCATGGCTGCAGTGGTAATGGCAGACTGGGTGGGACTAAATGGCAGAGTGGGTGGGACTGGGTTCAATCAATAATTCCAACTTTGTGAGATCTTTTTTTTCCCACGAGAAGTTGAAATTGATTGAACCTTTTTTTTTTTTGCACACGGTGGTGAAAAGGTTTTATAAAACCCACCTGAAGGCCTAGGACTGGGGCGACAGCGCGTGTGCCCACAGAGAGGGCTCTGCGTGCCACCTGTAGCATGCGTGCCATAGATTCGCCACCACGGATCTAGTCCAACCCCCTGCTCAGGCAGGAAACCCTATATCATTTCAGACAAATGGCTGTCCAGTCTCTTCTTAAAAACTTCCAGTGTTGGAGCATTCACCGCTTCTGGAGGCAGGTTGTTCCACTGGTGAATTGTTCTGACTGTCAGGAAGTTTCTCCTTAGTTCTAGGTTGCTTCTCTCCTTGATTAGTTTCCATCCGTTGCTTCTTGTCCTGCCTTCAGGCGCCTTGGAGAATAGCTTGACTCCCTCTTCTTTGGGGCAGCCCTTGAGATATTGGAACAATGCTATCCTGTCCCCTCTCGTCCTTCTCTTCATTAAACTAGACATACTCAATTCCAGCAACCGTTCCTTATTACGGTGAAGCACTCTGTGGATTGTGTGCCTGACCCTATAACAGAATAACTTGAGTTGGAAGGGACCTTGGGGGGAGGGGGGTGTCTTACCAGAAATTGTCTTATCAGGTTTTGAGGACTGACCATTTAAGTCCCTTCCTTGAAGACTCTCCTTTATGAAGGGAAGGTGCATTCTCTGAGCTTGTGGGTTGGTTTTTGAACCTTTTGGTACCAGGCTAGGTAACATCTTCAGCGGAGTTTCGGCGGGGATGTCAGTGTCATTGTTCCTAAGGGGTTCAGGTGTGGATGTGTCAAGTGAGGGTCTTGTGATGGCTCAGGTGTGAGTCATCAGTGAGAGGCTTGACTCACACTTGACCCATCACAAGACCCTCAATTGACACACCCACACCTGAAGCCCTTACAAACAGAGGAACACTGACATCCCCTAAACTTTGCGGAAGATGTTAACTAGCCTGGTAATGAAACGTTCAGAAACCAGCCCACAAGCTCGGAGAACGAACCTCCACCTTCATCCTACCCCCGAGCTACAGATATTTGCCAATATTCTGGAAGTTGAAGTCCACACATCTTAAAGTTGTTGGCATGGAGAGAGACACAGGTTTAAGGAATAGAATTAGAGTAGAGTAGAGTAGAGTAGAGTAGAGTAGAGTAGAGTAGAGTAGAAGAATAGAATAGGAATAGAATAGGAATAGAATAGAATAGAATAGAATAGAATAGAATAGAATAGAATAGAATAGAATAGAGAATATGGAACATAGAATATAGAATAGAATACAAAATAGAATAGAATACTGTATGGAGAATAGAATAGAATAGAATAGAATAGAATAGAATAGAATAGAATAGAATAGAATAGAATAGAATAGAACAACAGAACAGAACAGAACAGAACAGAATAGAAGAAAGGGACCTTGGAGGTCTTCTAGTCCAACCCCCTGCTCAAGCAGGAAAACCTACACCATCTCAGATAGGTGAATGTCCAGTCTCTTCTTAAAAATCTCCAGTGATGGAGCGCCCACGATTTCTGGGGGCAAGCATGTTCCACTGGTTGATTGTCCTCACACTCTCAGGAAGTTTCTCCTTAATTCCAGGTTGCTTCTTAGGCCCGATCTATATCACAAGAGAGACCCAGAGATAAATGTTCCTCCTCTTTCCCCCCACCAACAAGAGGGCTGCAAACGAACCCTTGTAATCAATCGTGTAACTGTTGATTTTTATTGTGAAAAAACATCGTAAATGCAACCGAGGACAGGCTGGCCTCTTGTACAGTATGTTGACTGCATTTATCAGAGCGGTTAATATTAACTATTAGTGTCAACATGGTGTGCTGTTGAATATCTGGGTCTTTCTAGGGAGAGGGCGGTGTTTTGCTGACATTCAGGATGTCATCCTTAGGTGAAAGTGTGGGCTGCCTGTTTGTGGATGTTGGGTCTTCCCGTCTGCAGCCTGAAATTGTGGTCCGGGCCACATTTAACGGCCCTGTGTAATCTGCGAAACCGTCGTAATAAACGAGAAAGTGAGGGGCCTTGGTGCTCTCTGAGCTGGGTTGTTTTCTTGCAGACGTTTCATTGCCCATTCGGGTAATGTCATCAGTGCTACATCATCATCCTGAAGCACTGATGATGTTACCTAGTTGGGTAATGAAACCAGATGTTCTTCTTCTTTTTTGGAGAAGTCGGGACTTGATGTTTAGAAGAGGAAATAGTCGTCGTTCTTTCAGAAGACGCGTAACGTGCATAGACTTCACATTAGGCACAGGAGGGAGAATCCAAAAAGTGGGAGTCAACAAACATAGATTTAGACGGTCGGAAGTTCCATTTAGTCCAGTCCTTTGTCCGGGCCGTTCAAATACTAGAACTCCTGTTTTATTGATCCAAGTTGATCATCCTTGACGTGAGAACCATTAGTTTAGCAACCAATCAAAGTTAACCAAAGTGGCATGATCAGTCCTCACACGTAACATTCATAGTGGCCTCCCCGCACACGTGATCAAAATCAAAATTAGCAGTCGGCGTGTATTTTTCTCCAGTACAGGAGACGGAGACTCCACCATTGGGTTTTCTTTGTCTGCCTGCTCTTGAGACCAAGTATCCAAAACTTGTCACGTTGAGGACTATCTATAACAGTGTTTCTCAACCTTGGCAACTTTACGATGTGTGGACTTCAACTCTCAGAATTCTCCAGCTAGCGTTGCTAGCTGGAGAATTTTGGGAGTTGAAGTCCACACATCGTAAAGTTGCCAAGGTTGAGAAACACTGATGTATAATAACAGTTCTGAAAGCCTGACATCATTTCCCCTTCCTTTCCTCTTAGACCAGGGGTAGGCAACCTTGGCTCTTTTATGACTCGTGGACTTCAACTCCCAGAATTCCTCAGCCAGCATGGCTCAGCTTGGAAACCTCTCCCTTTCCCCTCAGCCTGGCTGGCTCAGGAATTCTGGGAGTTGAAGTCCACCAGTCATAAAAGAGCCAAGGCTGCCTACCTCTGGCCTAGGCCTAGGCCGCTTTATGACTCATGGACTTCAACTCCCAGAATTCCTGAGTTATCATGGCTCAGCTTGGAAACCTCTCCCTTTCCCCTCAGCATGCCTGGCTCAGGAATTCTGGGAGTTGAAGTCCACGAGTCATAAAAGAGCCAAGGTTGCTTACCCCTGTCTTAGACCAAAGAGCATCAAGATGGGGCCATCTTGAGTTTCTTTCTCACCCTTTCCCTATTTTACTCGGGCAACTTACTTTCTTCAAGGCCATCTCTACAATACCTCCAGGCTGTCTTCCAGCTTCTCACCTCAGTTCTTCTTATCTTCCGTTCCTGTGCCCGCAGAACAGATGGCCAAAGAGAACTTGTGGGCGGTAGAAGTATTAAACAGTCTCTTCTTCCAGCCTGTTGTTTCTCTCTTAACTAATGTATCACGAGGCTAAGGCTGGCTTGTAATTTCCTTCTGGGCCCTGAGAGGCATTTTTATAGGATGGGACTTAAAAAGTCCTACATGCAGCAGTCTGATTTCCCCTCGAACTTGATGAAAATGATGATAAAGCCACAGACAAAACCCTTTTTAAGTTTTTCCTTGTGATTATGTCATTTTGCTAACCCAGCCCTCTTCTTTTTCAGCCTTCACGAAGAAATCAATGACTTCTACAAGTACATGTCCCCTAGACACGAAGAGGAAAGAATGCGGATGGAGGTGGTGAACAGGATAGAAAACGTAATAAAGGAACTCTGGCCCAATGCGGACGTAAGTTTAGCAAACTCTCTTTAAGTTGCCGAAGATGCTGGCATTTCTTGTCCAATGGCTGTAGATTTTAGATGACGTTCAACGGTATTAAAGGCAGAAACTCCACCATTCTGCAGTTTTTTTTAAAAAAAACAACAACCTGGAAATCTGCTGCTAAAATGAGGCGGTCTTTATTCTACATTTGCATAGCTTCAGTCGGGTCTGAAACGGCGATTCGGCCCTTTTGCACGTTCCTCTCGGTCACCCTGGCCAACGGGATCAGTTGGAACTTGAGAGGAAGCAAATGCTATCGATAAAAAAGACTTCCAGGTTTCCTTGTCCAATTCATCTGCAAGATGGATGGGCCTAAACGAGAGGTTGCCCAACCTTGGCCATTTTAAGACCTGTCAACTTCAACTCCCAGAATTCCTCAGCCAGCCATGTCGAACGATATGACCGGCAAAAGGTTTTGGGATGAGTTTGCACCTTGTGTTAAAGCAGGGGTCCTCAAACTTAGCCATTTTTAAGACTTGTGGACTCCCAACTCCCAGAATCCCCTAACCAGCCACGCCGGCTGGGGAATTCTGGGAGTTGAAGTCCACAAATCTTAAAAAGTGGCCAAGGTCGGACACCCCTGCCCTAAACTGTTGCCTGTTCTAGATCGGCCGGTCTCTTTTTGACTTTCAGATTCCATTTCCCTCTTGTAGGTAGCGGCATTCCTGACTGGCCCTTCCTCTCAACAGTTCAGTCTGTGGGAAGGAGACCAAAAAGACCTTAAACCAGGGGTAGTCAACCTTGGCTCTTTTATGACTCGTGGACTTCAACTCCCAGAATTCCTGAGCCAGCTAAGCTGGCTCAGGAATTCTGGGAATTGAAGTCCACGAGTCATAAAAGAGCCAAGGTTGACTACCCCTGCCTTGAAGGGAAAGGGAACTGGAAGTCTCCCAACATAACCTTAAAGCAAATACGTCGCTGGCATTTTTGGCTCCGGTGAGCTCTGGAGTCAGATCATCAGTGACCGAAATAATTCGCAAAAGGGCAACGTGTAAACCATGTAGGCAAAGTTCAGAGATCACAAAGGTCTCCTTTGCATTCCGTTGCAACCTGCGTAGCTTGAACAGATCTGAAAAACTTTTGACGAAAGAGCTAAGAAAACCAAATCTCCAAACAGTGGGAAAGACGCTGTCATGGATGTGCTTAGCTTTTTTTCTTCTTCTTCTTTCCCTCCAGCTGCATTTGTGTGGCATGAATCTAAAACTGGAAGGAAAAAACAAAAAACAAAAAAAACACCCCACGGTCATCTGTTTACATCTGGTAGCAAGCTGTCCATTGGCAGGTTCATCGTGGTTCATCTGAAAAATTAGAATCCCTTTTTTAAAAACTGTTGAGAACATGTGTGAGCTTAGCATTTTGAAGGAAACGATAAAAGAAGCGTTGGCATTCAAGCATGCTTTTCTTAAACTATTTATAGAAGCCAGCAATTGTGTCATTTCTGTGTTACTCCAGGGAATGTGCTTAGACACAAACATTCCTAGTAAGTGAGAGCCGTTCTTGGCATCAACCGGGCTTCACCATTAGGGCGATTGGGAGAGGCTTTTAATTACCCTGGAATCGGGATAACACAGCTGCCAAAGGAAGGAAGC
>NW_015386220.1:156197-160847 GCF_001527695.2 Protobothrops mucrosquamatus | reverse complement strand
AGCATGCTTTTCTTAAACTATTTATAGAAGCCAGCAATTGTGTCATTTCTGTGTTACTCCAGGGAATGTGCTTAGACACAAACATTCCTAGTAAGTGAGAGCCGTTCTTGGCATCAACCGGGCTTCACCATTAGGGCGATTGGGAGAGGCTTTTAATTACCCTGGAATCGGGATAACACAGCTGCCAAAGGAAGGAAGCGACTTAGATCACTCCTAAAGAAGAAAGCCAGGCCCTTGTTTAAAAGGATGAACAGCATGCAGTTCCCATCAGTGTGAAGCTTTTCTTGAATAGGCCTTCACTGTGATTATTGAGCCATGGTGGCGCAGTTGTTAGAATGCAGTCTATTGCAGGCTAATTCTGCCGACTGCCAGCAGTTCGATTCTCATCGGTTCAAGGTTGACTCAGCTTTCCATCCTTCCGAGGTCGGTAAAATGAGGACCCAGATTGCTGGGGGCAACATGCCCCAGTCTAGCATGCAACAGTCTAAGTGCTATTGTCCTTCCTTCCTTCCTTCCTTCCTTCCTTCCTTCCTTCCTTCCTTCCTTCCTTCCTTCCTTCCTTCCTTCCTTCCTTCCCAGTGCTTAGAATGCAGTATTGCAGGCTAACTCTGCCCACTGCCAGGAGTTCGATCCTGACTTGCTCAAGGTTGACTCAGCCTTCCGTCCTTCCCAGGTCGGTAAAATGAGGACCCGGATAGTTGGGGCCATAGGCTGACTCTGTAAATCACTTAGAGAGGGCTGTAAAGCGGTATATAAATCTAAGTGCTATTACTATTGCCTTGGTGGGATATGCAAATCTGAAAATGATTCTTAAGCATCATCTGGAGGGTGCTTGTCCCAGGGATTTTGACCCGGGTCCATCACAAGATAAGAGATTAAGGAGCTTCAGAGAAGTAGTAGCCAGAGATTTTGCTAGGATTTCTGAAAGCTGCTGCAATGATCACGGTTGTCTGCAAACTTAGAAAGCTGTCTGCTAACCAGATCTGTTTGAGCAAACATATCCATGAGTGGACGCAGCTGCGAAGACTCTGCAGAATGTCTGACTTTGTTCTCCTACCGCAGGGGTAGGCAACCTTGGCTCTTTTATGACTCGTGGACTTCAACTCCCAGAATTCCTCAGTCAGCATGGGAGAACTATGGCCCCTTCATGACTTGTGGACTTCAACTCCCAGAATTCCTCAGCCAGCATGGGGGAACTATGGCCCCTTCATGACTTGTGGACTTCAACTCCCAGAATTCCTGAGCCAGCATGGCTCAGCTTGGAAACCTCTCCCTTTCCCCTCAGCATGGCTGGCTCAGGAACTCTGGGAATTGAAGTCCATGAGTCATAAAAGAGCCAAGGTTGCCTACTGCTGTCCTACAGCAAGTAGATAATTAAGTGAAGCCATGGATAAACTTAAAAAAGGCAATGGCTTCGTTCTTCGGTTTCTCCAGAAACATACATTCAGACATCATATTCAATGCCTGCTTGCTTATGGCTTAGCTTGATCTCTAGATTAATCCTATATACTGGATGATCTCCAATCTGCATTGCTGCCGATTCTTTATGCTTATGGTGAAAAGTTTTAATTTGTGTGTTTGGATTTTCTTTTCCCCCAGGTGCAGATATTTGGAAGTTTTAAGACTGGTTTATATTTGCCTACTAGGTTAGTGCCTTTTATTTATTGCATTTGCATTTTATATCTTTCCTGCACGCAACGCGGCCTACAGCTCATCCTTATTTGGCAACAGTGACGGGAAAGTAACTTTACGACGAGTCCTCACAGTTAGGGTCCTTCACAGGTCTGTAAAGCCAAAGAAAGACTGAAGTAAGATCTTAAACACCGTCGCGGTTTCATTTAGAGACCACTTCACTTAACCGAGTTGCCAATCCCAATTGTGGTCACTAAACGAGCGCTATATTTGCGGGGGGGGGAGCTCTGCCTTCCCCCTCCCCATTCCCAATTTATTCCTCAGCTTATCTCGTTCTAACAACATTGGATCCGTGTCCCTCCTGGCTGGTACTGGCGGCTCGGGAGGGTACACGAGCCTGGCTTCAGGGAATTATAAACGCTTCTCTGTGGGAGGGTGTCTTCCCCACGGCCCTTAAGGAGGCGGTGGTGAGGCCCCTCCTTAAGAAGCCTTCCCTGAACCCAGATGTATTGGCCAACTATCGTCCAGTCTCCAACCTTCGCTTNGGTGTGGCCCATTGGGTGGGCATGGCTGCAGTGGTAATGGCAGACTGGGTGGGACTAAATGGCAGAGTGGGTGGGACTGGGTTCAATCAATAATTCCAACTTTGTGAGATCTTTTTTTTCCCACGAGAAGTTGAAATTGATTGATTGAACCTTTTTTTTTTTTTGCACACGGTGGTGAAAAGGTTTTATAAAACCCACCTGAAGGCCTAGGACTGGGGTGACAGCGCGTGTGCCCACAGAGAGGGCTCTGCGTGCCACCTGTAGCATGCGTGCCATAGATTAGCCACCACGGATCTAGTCCAACCCCCTGCTCAGGCAGGAAACCCTATATCATTTCAGACAAATGGCTGTCCAGTCTCTTCTTAAAAACTTCCAATGTTGGAGCATTCATTGCTTCTGGAGGCAGGTTGTTCCACTGGTTAATTGTTCTAACTGTCAGGAAGTTTCTCCTTAGTTCTAGGTTGCTTCTCTCCTTGATTAGTTTCCATCCGTTGCTTCTTGTCCTGCCTTCAGGTGCCTTGGAGAATAGCTTGACTCCCTCATCTTTGTAAGAGCCCCTGAGATATTGGAACATGGCTATCATATCCCCCTCGTCCTTCTCTTCATTAAACTAGACATACCCAATTCCAGCAACCGTTCCTTATTACGGTGAAGCGCTCTGTGGATTGTGTGCCTGACCCTATAACAGATAACTTGAGTTGGAAGGGACCTTGGGGGGAGGGGGGTATCTTACCAGAAATTGTCTTATCGGATTTTGAGGACTGACCATTTAAGTCCCTTCCTTAAAGACTCTCCTTTATGAAGGGAAGGTGCATTCTCTGAGCTTGTGGGTTGGTTTTTGAACCTTTTGGTACCAGGCTAGGTAGCATCTTCAGCGGAGTTTCGGCGGGGATGTCAGTGTCATTGTTCCTAAGGGGTTCAGGTGTGGATGTGTCAAGTGAGGGTCTTGTGATGGCTCAGGTGTGAGTCATCAATGAGAGGCTTGACTCACACTTGACCCATCACAAGACCCTCAATTGACACACCCACACCTGAAGCCCTTACAAACAGAGGAACACTGACATCCCCTAAACTTTGCGGAAGATGTTAACTAGCCTGGTAATGAAACGTTCAGAAACCAGCCCACAAGCTCGGAGAACGAACCTCCACCTTCATCCTACCCCCGAGCTACAGATATTTGCCAATATTCTGGAAGTTGAAGTCCACACATCTTAAAGTTGTTGGCATGGAGAGAGACACAGGTTTAAGGAATAGAATTAGAGTAGAGTAGAGTAGAGTAGAGTAGAGTAGAGTAGAGTAGAGTAGAGTAGAGTAGAAGAATAGAATAGGAATAGAATAGAATAGAATAGAATAGAATAGAATAGAATAGAGAATATGGAACATAGAATATAGAATAGAATACAAAATAGAATAGAATACTGTATGGAGAATAGAATAGAATAGAATAGAATAGAATAGAATAGAATAGAATAGAATAGAATAGAATAGAATAGAACAACAGAACAGAACAGAACAGAACAGAATAGAAGAAAGGGACCTTGGAGGTCTTCTAGTCCAACCCCCTGCTCAAGCAGGAAAACCTACACCATCTCAGATAGGTGAATGTCCAGTCTCTTCTTAAAAATCTCCAGTGATGGAGCGCCCACGATTTCTGGGGGCAAGCATGTTTCACTGGTTGATTGTCCTCACACTCTCAGGAAGTTTCTCCTTAATTCCAGGTTGCTTCTTAGGCCCGATCTATATCACAAGAGAGACCCAGAGATAAATGTTCCTCCTCTTTCCCCCCACCAACAAGAGGGCTGCAAACGAACCCTTGTAATCAATCGTGTAACTGTTGATTTTTATTGTGAAAAAACATCGTAAATGCAACGGAGGACAGGCTGGCCTCTTGTACAGTATGTTGACTGCATTTATCAGAGCGGTTAATATTAACTATTAGTGTCAACATGGTGTGCTGTTGAATATCTGGGTCTTTCTAGGGAGAGGGCGGTGTTTTGCTGACATTCAGGATGTCATCCTTAGGTGAAAGTGTGGGCTGCCTGTTTGTGGATGTTGGGTCTTCCCGTCTGCAGCCTGAAATTGTGGTCCGGGCCACATTTAACGGCCCTGTGTAATCTGCGAAACCGTCGTAATAAACGAGAAAGTGAGGGGCCTTGGTGCTCTCTGAGCTGGGTTGTTTTCTTGCAGACGTTTCATTGCCCATTCGGGTAATGTCATCAGTGCTACATCATCATCCTGAAGCACTGATGATGTTACCTAGTTGGGTAATGAAATGTCTACAAGAAGAAGAAAAAACCTCTTCAGCCCTGAACTACAAATCTTCTCCTTTATCAGCAGCAAGAAAGTCTTCTGCGCATTGCACGTATCTGAAGTGTAATCCGTGTCCTCCCTCTTAGGTTTTTCACCCTCAGTTGTTTGTATCTAAATCTGCCAGCCTTCAAGGTAAATCAGGTCAGGAAACAGGCCCGGCAAG
>NW_015386220.1:150810-153674 GCF_001527695.2 Protobothrops mucrosquamatus | reverse complement strand
AGCATGCTTTTCTTAAACTATTTATAGAAGCCAGCAATTGTGTCATTTCTGTGTTACTCCAGGGAATGTGCTTAGACACAAACATTCCTAGTAAGTGAGAGCCGTTCTTGGCATCAACCGGGCTTCACCATTAGGGCGATTGGGAGAGGCTTTTAATTACCCTGGAATCGGGATAACACAGCTGCCAAAGGAAGGAAGCAACTTAGATCACTCCTAAAGAAGAAAGCCAGGCCCTTGTTTAAAAGGATGAACAGCATGCAGTTCCCATCAGTGTGAAGCTTTTCTTGAATGGGCCTTCACTGTGATTATTGAGCCGTGGTGGCGCAGTTGTTAGAATGCAGTCTATTGCAGGCTAATTCTGCCGACTGCCAGCAGTTCGATTCTCATCGGTTCAAGGTTGACTCAGCTTTCCATCCTTCCGAGGTCGGTAAAATGAGGACCCAGATTGCTGGGGACAACATGCCCCAGTCTAGCATGCAACAGTCTAAGTGCTATTGTCCGTCCGTCCTTCCTTCCTTCCTTCCTTCCTTCCTTCCTTCCTTCCTTCCTTCCTTCCTTCCTTCCTTCCTTCCTTCCTTCCTTCCTTCCTTCCTTCCTTCCTTCCTTCCTTCCTTCCTAGTGCTTAGAATGCAGTATTGCAGGCTAACTCTGCCCACTGCCAGGAGTTCGATCCTGACTGGCTCAAGGTTGACTCAGCCTTCCGTCCTTCCCAGGTCGGTAAAATGAGGACCTGGATAGTTGGGGCCATAGGCTGACTCTGTAAATCACTTAGAGAGGGCTGTAAAGCACTGTGAAGCGGTAGATAAATCTAAGTGCTATTACTATTGCCTTGGTGGGGTATGCAAATCTGAAAATGATTCTTGAGCATCATCTGGAGGGTGCTTGTCCCAGGGATTCTGACCCGGGTCCATCACAAGATAAGAGATTAAGGAGCTTCAGAGAAGTAGTAGCCAGAGATTTTGCTAGGATTTCTGAAAGCTGCTGCAATGATCACGGTTGTCTGCAAACTTAGAAAGCTGTCTGCTAACCAGATCTGTTTGAGCAAACATATCCATGAGTGGACGCAGCTGCGAAGACTCTGCAGAATGTCGGACTTTAGACTCGCTTTGTTCTCCTACCGCAGGGGTAGGCAACCTTGGCTCTTTTATGATTCGTGGACTTCAACTCCCAGAATTCTTGAGCCAGCATGGGGGAACTATGACCCCTTCATGATTTGTGAACTTCAACTCCCAGAATTCCTCAGCCAGCATGGTGGAATTATGGCCCCTTCATGACTTGTGGACTTCAACTCCCAGAATTCCTCAGCCAGCATGGCTCAGCTTGGAAACCTCTCCCTTTTCCCTCAGCATGGCTGGCTCAGGAACTCTGGGAGTTAAAGTCCATGAGTCATAAAAGAGCCAAGGTTGCCTACCCCTGTCCTACAGCAAGTGGATAATTAAGTGAAGCCATGGATAAACTTAAAAAAGGCAATGGCTTCGTTCTTCGGTTTCTCCAGAAACATACATTCAGACATCATATTCAATGTCTGCTTGCTTATGGCTTAGCTTGATCTCTAGATTAATCCTATATACTGGATGATCTCCAGTCTGTATTGCTGCCGATTCTTTATGCTTATCGCGAAAGGTTTTAATTTGTGTGTTTGGATTTTCTTCTCCCTTAGGTGCAGATATTTGGAAGTTTTAAGACTGGTTTATATTTGCCTACTAGGTTAGTGCCTTTTATTGATTGCATTTGCATTTTATATCTTTCCTGCACGCAACGCGGCCTAGAGCTCATCCTTATTTGGCAACAGTGACGGGAAAGTAACTTTACGACAAGTCCTCACAATTAGGGTCCTTCACAGGTCTGTAAAGCCAAAGAAAGACTGAAGTAAAATCTTAAACACAGTCACGGTTTCATTTAGAGACCGCTTCACTTAACCGAGTTGCCAATTCCAATTGTGGTCACTAAACGAGCGCTATATTTGCGGGGGGGGGGGAGCTCTGCCTTCCCCCTCCCCATTCCCAATTTATTCCTCAGCTTATCTCGTTCTAACAACATTTGACTGGAATACACTGGAAATGAGTATTTGTCGGTTGGGAAGAGCCTTCAGCCGAGGAAGGCTGAGATTAGTCATCGGACAGATTTATACATCTAAGATGGGGTGGATGCACTAATGCAGGAGTAGGCAACCTTGGCTCTTTTGTGACTCGTGGACTTCAACTCCCAGAATTCCCGAGCCAGCATGGCTGGCTCGGGAATTCTGGGAGTTGAAGTCCACGAGTCACAAAAGAGCCAAGGTTGCCTACCCCTGCACTAATGTTTCCGTAACTCGAAGACCAGGAAGTAGTCTTCATTAAGTGCCCGAAGCGTATCTGAAGGAGGTGTCCCTTAGAAAGCTCGGAGTCTTTTTTGTACAAAGTGATAGGCTGGTTCTTCTGCAGAAATCTACCCATTCTGATTCCAGAATGCACCTGAACGGAGTATTAATCTCCTGCCTTCTCTTTCCAGCGATATTGACTTAGTGGTGTTTGGAAAATGGGAGACTTTGCCACTGTGGACCCTGGAAGAAGCACTTCGAAAGCACAACGTGGCCGATAAAGGTTCAGTGAAGGTTTTAGATAAAGCAACTGTAAGTTAATTTTATGTGTGTGTGTGTTCTTCTTGTGCCTGTAGTATGGGGATGGGGGGGGGGTGATTCAACTCAGATTGGTCAATTCCTGTGGAACGTCTACCTTGCAAATAACAGAGTTGCAAGCCGGGACCTTAGAGGTCTGCTACTCCAACCCCATGCTCAAACAGGAGACCCCATACCATTTCAGACAAATGGCTGTCCAATCTCTTCTTAAAAACTTCCAGTGTTGGAGCATTCACCGCTTCTGGAG